>NC_091173.1:45657626-45855126 GCF_040958095.1 Procambarus clarkii
GGAGGGTAGTGTTGTTGAGGAGGAAGAGAAGGGGAGTGTTGTGGAAGAAGAAGAGGAGGATAGTGTTGTGGAGGAGGAGGGTAGTGTTCTGGAGGAATAAGAGGAGGGAAGTGTTGTGGAGAAGGATGAGGAGGGAAGTGTTGTGGAGAAGGAAGAGGAGGGTAGTGTTGTGAAGGAGGAAGAGGAGGGTAGTGTTGTTGAGGAGGAAGAGGAGGATAGTGTTGTGGAGGAGGAAGTAGGGGGTAGTGTTGTACTGGAGGAGGAGGAGGGTCGTGTTGTGGAGGAAGAGGAGGAGGAGGAGGGTAGTGTTGTGGAGAAGGAAGAGGAGGGTAGTGTTGTGGAGAAGGAAGAGGAGGGTCGTGTTGTGGAGGAAGAGGAGGAGGAGGAGGAGGAGGGTAGTGTTGTGGAGAAGGAAGAGGAGGGTCGTGTTGTGGAGAAGGAAGAGGAGGGTAGTGTTGTGGAGAAGGAAGAGGAGGATAGTGTTGTGGAGAAGGTAGAGGAGGGTCGTGTTGTGGAGGAAGAGGAGGAGGAGGAGGGTAGTGTTGTGGTGAAGGAAGAGGAGGGTCGTGTTGTGGAGGAAGAGGAGGAAGAGGAGAGTAGTGTTGTGGAGGAAGAGGAGGAGGAGGAGGGTAGTGTTGTGGAGGAGTAAGAGGAGGGTCGTGTTGTGGAGGAAGAGGAGGAGGAGGAGGGTAGTGTTGTGGAGAAGGAAGAGGAGGGTAGTGTTGTGAAGGAGGATGAGGAGGGAAGTGCTGTGGAGAAGGAAGAGGAGGGTAGTGTTGTGGAGGAGAAAGATGAGAGAAGTGTTGTGGAGGAGGAGGAGGAGGGTAGTGTTGTAGAGGAGGAGGAGGAGGAGGGTAGTGTTGTGGAGGAGGAGGGTAGTGTTGTAGAGGAGGAGGAGGAGGGTACTGTTGTGGAGGAGGAGGAGGAGGGTAGTGTTGTGGAGGATGAAAAGGAAGGAATTATTGTGGAGATGGAAGAGGAGGGTAGTGTTGTGGAGAAGGAAGAGGAGTGTAGTTTTGTGGAGAAGGAAGAGGAGGGTAGTGTTGTGGAGAATGAAGAGGAGGGTAGTGTTGTGGAGAAGGATGAGGAGGGTAGTGATGTGGAGAAGGAAGAGGAGGGTAGTGTTGTGGAGAAGGATGAGGAGGGTAGTGTTGTGGAGGAGGAAGAGGAGGGAAGTGTTGTGGAGAAGGATGAGGAGGGAAGTGTTGTGGAGAAGGAAGAGGAGGGTAGTGTTGTGGAGGAGGAAGAGGAGGGTAGTGTTGTTGAGGAGGAAGAGGAGGGTAGTGTTGTGGTGAAGGAAAAGGAGAGTAGTCTTGCGGAGGAGGAAGAATAGGGTAGTGTTAAGGAGTATGAAGAGGAGGGTAGTGTTGTGGAGGAGGAAGAGGAGGGTTGTGTTGTGGAGGATGAAGAGGAGGGTAGTGTTGTGGGGGATTAGGAGGAAGAGGAGGGTAGTGTTGTGGAGGAGGAGGAGGGTAGTGTTGTGGAGGAGGAGGAGGGTAGTGTTGTGGAGGAGGAGTAGGAGGGTAGTGTTGTGGAGGAGGAAGAGGAGAGGAGTGTTGTGGAGAAGATAGAGGAGAGGAGTGTTGTGGAGAAGGAAGAGGAGGGAAGTGTTGTGGAAGAGTAAGCAGAGGATAGTGCTGTACAGGAGGAGGAGGAGGAGGGGGTGGGTAGTGTTGTGGAGGAGGAAGAAGAGGGGAGTGTTGTGGAGGAGGAAGAAGAGGGGAGTGTTGTGGAAGAAGAAGAGGAGGGTAGTGTTGTATAGGAGGAGGAGGAGGGGGTGGGTAGTGTTGTGGAGGAGGAGGAGGAGGGAAGTGTTGTGGAGAAGGAAGAAGAGGGTCGTGTTGTGGAGGAGGAGGAGGAAGGTTGTGTTGTGGAGAAGGAAGAGGAGGGTCGTGTTGTGGAGGAGGAGGAGGAGGATGAGGAGGGTAGTGTTGTGGAAGAAGAAGAGGAAGAAGAAGTTTTCCTTGAGCAACTACGGTGCTTCACCCTTCTGCTAGGGTCCTCCACAGCTCTCCTGGCTGCTACACCATGAAGTTCCCTAGAACAACTGTGGTGCTTCACCACCTCTACAGAAGCACGTGATACTCCTCTTCACTGCTCCTCACAGTTCGAGGTCCTCTCCTCCACTACCTTGGAGTCTCATCAACTACTCTCTCTGTGCTGGCTTCGGAGTTCTCAGCAACTTCTTCCCCAAAGACAAACCTGCAACCCATCGACACTCCAATAAAAATGATTCCCCTTTTAACACATAAACAAAAATAATCACACAATGTTTGCCTCCAACTTCTATCTGTCCTCTACGTACTGTGAGAGTGGACTCCCCCGGTGGGCGGGACCATGCTCCACCTCGCCCGGTGGGCCTCCACACTTTCCTCCTCAGCCACTCAGCCAGTTGGCTTCAAGCGGTCGACGGGAGAGGACGCGCTGCTCGTCCCTCCAGCTGTCTCTCATCTCCTCTTATTTAGGCTTCCTGCCTTACCAAAACATTTCTAACTCATCAATAAACATTGCTACTGTCGCTGGGCACACGACCAACTACAAGCAATCACTATGAACTGGCTTAAATCGTGCTTACGACATATTATCTCGTCGAGGGCGCCCCTCCCTCTGACGGAGCCTGGTCAGGGCGATTCCACAGCCCACAATAATGCCTCTGGGCGGCTTAATACTCTCCTCGCCGTCCAGAACTTGAGACCACAACGTTCTCAGCTCAATTCCACAGCTGGCACGTCTGCACACTTCTCTTCTCTTGGAGATATATCACTAGGGGTTCCTTCCTGACGGGAGCTCAAACGGAGCACGGCTTTCCCCCTGCGATGTCTGGCCTCAAGTGAGGTCAAAGCCCTAAAGAAGCGAGCCTCACGCCTCCAGCAAAATATCCACATCTCCTGACCAGTCATTTATCTATTTCCTTATGTACTGCCCATAATCTCAAATTGTTCATTAAATCCAACAAACTATTTTACATCTGTGTTATCGCCTCTATATTTCCTATACTTTCTAGTTAGGTCAGGCTTGTTGAAAAACTCTCAAGGGGGGAGACTCGTTTCTCCTGTAGGCTGAGATCATAACACTCCCCTCCCCTTATTTTTGAGAGTTATTCCAGTGGTAAAGCTCGGGATAATACATCCGCCACCACACTGTCTCGTTCTTCAACCGATTTGTTCGACCGGTTGATCTGCTTACGTACTCCCTTAGGAGTCTACAATTAGTTCGTTGCTCCTTGCAACATCTGGCTCACAACTCGCCAGAAACAGGATCTTCTCACAAACGATCTGACCTCTCTGGCACCTCTTGGCTAGGCTGTCCTCCTTGGACGCCTGCACTCCATCAGTCCACTCTACTTACTGTCTCCACCCTCCGTTTCCTCGTCTTCTTCTCTTCACGTCCAGAGTCAGACATCTACTGCCTGTACCTCCTCTGTCGTCTTCACACTTCCATCTACGGCCATTATACTTCCGTCTCCTGTCATCATACTTCACTCCCTCGTCTTCACTGACGATCCTCCCTTTCGTCTCCTCATTTATCCGAGACCTCATCCTGTTTGACTTCCATCGAGTCCTCGGCTTTCTTCTATTCCTCCATGCTTGTATCATCATCCTCTTCCCACACCTCTCACCTCTATACAACTCCCTTTTTTCTCCTTCAACTCTTCTTCGTTCCCTAAAAGTTTCTTCGAGCACTGTCTTACAGCCAACAGCACTCGACCGTACATGTAGCTTTACCTCTCCTAAGGTGCTCGTAAGCATCTCTCCACACATACTGTCTCTTCTTCTTTCATTTCCTTGGCTATTACTTTTCTTCACTATCTCTCCTCTACGTTTTCTGTGAAACATGTCAACGCCTGACATCTCCCACAACTTAACTCTACTATCCGAATGCCTCTGTGCTCGTGGACAACTTGACGCTCTACTCCCGTCCTCAGTCTGTCCACATCTTTCCTTATTCCTACTCAGCACAGTTGCATTCACCTTCCGACTCTTAATTTCAACAGTCTAGGTTCTACTCAGGATCGCTCTCTTCACATGACTCTTCTTCGGCTGGGCCATCTTCACATTTGACCTCACCGAGACTCCAGGGCTGGACCTTCATCAAACAACCATGCTATATCTACATCGATATCTTCTATCGGATTAATCGACACTGTCTCATCTTCTCCAGCGTCTTCCTTGTCGGCCACCTCTGCCTTCATCACTACCGAGACAGGGTACTCAATGGCTTGGCGGTCTCCTGACGCATCTCCTCGGATGTCAGTCAGGTTCACACTCTCGGGGGAGGAGGAGGGTAGTTGGATGTTGGGGAGGCGGAAGAGGAGGGTAGTGTTGTGGAGGAGGAAGAAGAGAGTAGTGCTGTGGAGAAGGATGAGGAGGGTAGTGTTGTGGAGAAGGAAGAGGAGGGTAGTGATGTGGATGAGGAAGAGGAGGAGGGGAGTGTTGTGGAGGAAGTGGAGGGTAGTGTTGTTAATGAGGAGGAGGGTAGTGTTGTGGAGAAGGAAGAGGAGGGAAGTGTGGTGGAGACGGAAGAGGAGGGTAGTGTTGTGGAAGGAAGAGGAGGGTAGTGTTGTGGTGGACAAGTAGGATAGACCAAGGAAGCAACACTGACCCTTTCACCAACACAGTAGGCCAGGGAGGCAACACTCACCTTCTCACCAACACAGTAGGCCAGGGAGACAACACTGACCCTCTCACCAACACAGTAGACCAGGGAGGCAACACTCACCCTCTCACCAACACAGTAGGCCAGGGAGGCAACACTAACCCTCTCACCAACACAGTAGGCCAGGGAGGCAACACTCACCCTCTCACCAACACAGTAGACCAGGGAGACAACACTGACCCTCTCACCAACACAGTAGGCCAGGGTGACAACACTCACCCTCTCACCAACACAGTAGGCCAGGGAGGCAACACTCACCCTCTCACCAACACAGTAGGCCAGGGAGACAACACTGACCCTCTCACCAACACAGTAGGCCAGGGAGGCAACACTCACCCTCTCACCAACACAGTAGGCCAGGGAGGCAACACTCACCCTCTCACCAACACAGTAGGCCAGGGAGGCAACACTGACCCTCTCACCAACACAGTAGGCCAGGGAGGCAACACTGACCCTCTCACCAACACAGTAGGCCAGGGAGGCAACACTGACCCTCTCACCAACACAGTAGGCCAGGGAGGCAACACTGACCCTCTCACCAACACAGTAGGCCAGGGAGACAACACTGACCCTCTGACCAACACAGTAGGCCAGGGAGGCAACACTCACCCTCTCACCAACACAGTAAGCCAGGGAGGCAACACTCACCCTCTCACCAACACAGTAGGCCAGGGAGGCAACACTGACCCTCTCACCAACACAGTAGGCCAGGGAGGCAACACTCACCCTCTCACCAACACAGTAGGCCAGGGAGACAACACTCACCCTCTCACCAACACAGTAGGCCAGGGAGGCAACACTGACCCTCTCACCAACACAGTAGGCCAGGGAGGCAACACTGACCCTCTCACCAACACAGTAGGCCAGGGAGACAACACTCACCCTCTCACCAACACAGTAGGCCAGGGTGACAACACTGACCCTCTCACCAACACAGTAGGCCAGGGTGACAACACTCACCCTCTCACCAACACAGTAGGCCAGGGAGGCAACACTGACCCTCTCACCAACACAGTAGGCCAGGGTGACAACACTCACACTCTCACCAACACAGTAGGCCAGGGTGACAACACTCACCCTCTCACCAACACAGTAGGCCAGGGAGGCAACACTGACCCTCTCACCAACACAGTAGGCCAGGGTGACAACACTCACCCTCTCACCAACACAGTAGGCCAGGGTGACAACACTGACCCTCTCACCAACACAGTAGGCCAGGGTGACAACACTCACCCTCTCACCAACACAGTAGGCCAGGGAGGCAACACTGACCCTCCCACCAACACAGTAGACCAGGGAGGCAACACTCACCCTCCCACCAACACAGTAGGCCAGGGTGACAACACTCACCCTCCCACCAACACAGTAGGCCAGGGAGGCAACACAGTAGGCCAGGGTGACCACACTCACCTTCTCACCAACACAGTAGGCCAGGGAGGCAACACTCACCCTCTCACCAACACAGTAGGCCAGGGAGGCAACACTGACCCTCCCACCAACACAGTAGGCCAGGGAGACAACACTCACCCTCTCACCAACACAGTAGGCCAGGGAGGCAACACTGACCCTCTCACCAACACAGTAGGCCAGGGAGGCAACACTGACCCTCCCACCAACACAGTAGGCCAGGGAGGCAACACTCACCCTCTCACCAACACAGTAGGCCAGGGTGACAACACTCACCCTCTCACCAACACAGTAGGCCAGGGAGGCAACACTCACCCTCTCACCAACACAGTAGATCAGGGAGGCAACACTCACCCTCTCACCAACACAGTAGACCAGGGAGGCAACACTCACCCTCTCACCAACACAGTAGGCCAGGGAGGCAACACTCACCCTCTCACCAACACAGTAGACCAGGGAGGCAACACTCACCCTCTCACCAACACAGTAGGCCAGGGTGACAACACTCACCCCCTCACAAATACACGACTCAGGCTTGGGTACAAATATTACTGGAAATATGGGATAGGTGTTCATGATAATGACACGAGGTGTAAACTATGTGGTATGTTAAGGTCTCACACCCTTGCCCATTATGTTCTTGATTGTCCGTTGATTAATGTATATAGAAACACTGAGATAAGGACTGTTCCTGAACAAATAGCCTGGATGTGTCACAACGGAAAGGTTGATGATATTCTTGAGAGATATAAGAATTTTGCACCAAGACTGTAATATTTTGTTGAATTATCTGCATGTCTCTTGCAAATTGTCTATACAGTATACCTAGGTCATAAAAGTATTTGTGTGTACGTCTGATAACATACTACTTGTGAAGGATGAAATGTATATGTTTATCTCTCAGAATGTTTGGTAATATGTTTATTTGTGATGTGTGTCTATGTATGTATTAACACGTTGTACTGAATGGGGTGAGAATAGCTTGAGCTACCTCATCCCTTTGTGTGTATTTTACCTCAATAAACTTATTTCAATTTCAATTTCAATTTCAATTTCAACACAGTTCATGACATGATGGACTACATCACACAGAAGTGTAAGGAGGCAGCAGACAAGTTCGTCCCAGTCCAAAAGGAAAAAAAATATATGCAGATGAGAAACACATGGTTTAATCAGAGATGTAAGCTTGCAAAACAACTGAGTAAAATGGCATGGAGAAACTATAAAATCAACAGAACACTAGTGTGCAGAGAATGATACCAGAGCGCCAGGAATGAATATGCCAGGGTCAGAAGAGAGGTAGAGAGGTAATATGAAATGACTTAGCGAGCAAGGTAAAGACAACCCAAACTGCTGCATAGCCACATCAGGAGGAAAAAATCAGTGAAGGAACAGATAATGAAACTGAGGATAGGGGAAGAAAGATTCACTGCAAACCAGAAAGAAGTGTGCAAAGAATTTAATAAGAAATTCCAGGAGGTCTTCACCACAAAGCAAGGAGAAGTCCCAGAGATAAGAGAGGGAACATCAAACCAGACACCAATAGAGGAGTTTGTGATTACCAGTGGGGAGATGAGGAAGCATCTGCTAGATTTGGATGTGACAAAGGCTTTTGGCCCGGATGGAATATCACCATGGAGTCTAAAGGAAGGAGCAGAAGATCTGTGCCTGCCACTCTCCATGGTGTGCAAGAAATCACTGGTAACAGGTGAACTGCCAAAAATTTGGAAGACGGCCAATGTAGTCCCAATATACAAGAAGGGTTATAGGCAGGAGGCACTTAACTACAGGTCAGTATCCCTAACTTGCATATCATGAAAGATGATGGAGAAGATTGTGCGAAAAAAACTAGAAGAACATCTGGAGCGAAAGAACTTTGTAACACAGCATCAACATGGGTTCTGGGATGGCAAGTCCTGCCTCACAGGATTAATTGAGTTCTTCGACGAGGCAACAAAAATCAGGTAAGAAAGAGAGAGGGATGGGCAGACTGCAATTTTTTTGGATTGCCAGAAAGCCTGTGACACAGTACCACATAAGACTCTTGTGCACAAACTGGAGATGCAGGCATGAGTGAAAGGTAAAGTACTCCACTGGATAAGGGAGTACCTAAGCAACAGGACACGGCGAGTCACTGTGAGGGATTAGGTCTCAGAGTGGCGGGTAGTCACCAGTGGAGTCCCACAGGGATCAGTCCTTGGACCTATACTCTTTCTGATATACGTAAATGATCTCCCAGAAGGAATTGACTCGTTTCTCTCAATGTTTGCTAATGATGCAGAAATTATGAGGAAGATCAAGACCAAGGAAGAAAATATGAGGCGAGGATGATAATATGACCTAGACAAACTGAAGGAATGGTCCGACAAATGGCTACTAAAGTTCAGCGCAAGTAAATGTAAGGCAATGAAACTAGAGGATGAATTAGGAGGCCAGTCACTGGATACCGAATGGGAGATGAAGTTCTTCACGAAATGGACAGAGAAAAAGATCTAGGAGTTGATATCACGCTAAACCTGTCTCCTGAAGCCCACATCAAAAGAATGACATCAGCGGCCTATGCGAGGCTGGCTACCATCAGAACTGCTTTCAGAAACCTGTGTAAGGAATCCTTCAGAACCTTGTATACCACATGTGTATGGCCAATCCTGGAGTATACGGCCCCAGCAAGGAGCCCATACCTAGTCAAGCACAAGACAAAGCTGGAAAATGTTCAGAGGTATGCCACTAGGCTAGTCCCAGAACTAAGAGGTATGAGGTATGAGGACAGTTGAGTGAACTGCAGCTCACGTCGCTGGTAGATTGAAGAGCTAGGGGGAGACATGATCACCACATAAAAAATTCTAAGGGAAATTGACAGATTAGACATGGATTGATTATTTAACACGGGTGGTACACGCACAAGGGGACACAGGTGGAAGCTGAGTACCCAAATGAGCAACAGGGACATTAGAAAGAACTTTTTCCGGGTCAAAGAAGTTGGTAAACGGAATGCACTAATAAGTGATGTGGTGGAGGCTGACTCCATACACAGTTTCAAATGTAGATAAGATAGAGCCCAGTAGGCTCAGGAACCTGTACACCAGTTGATTGGCAGTTGAGAGGCGGGACCAAAGAGAAAAAGCTCAACTCCCGCAAGCACAAATAGGCGAGTACAGTAGGCCAGGAAGGAAATACTCACCCTCTCACCAACACAGTAGGCCAGGGAGACAACACTGACCCTCTCACCAACACAGTAGACCAGGGAGGCAACACTGACCCTCTCACCAACACAGTAGGCCAGGGAGGCAACACTGACCCTCTCACCAACACAGTAGACCAGGGAGGCAACACTCACCCTCTCACCAACACAGTAGGCCAGGGAGGCAACACTGACCCTCTCACCAACACAGTAGGCCAGGGAGGCAACACTGACCCTCTCACAAACACAGTAGGCCAGGGAGGCAACACTGACCCTCTCACCAACACAGTAGGCCAGGGAGGCAACACTGACCCTCTCACCAACACAGTAGACCAGGGAGGCAACACTGACCCTCTCACCAACACAGTAGGCCAGGGAGGCAACACTCACCCTCTCACCAACACAGTAGACCAGGGAGGCAACACTGACCCTCTCACCAACACAGTAGGCCAGGGAGGCAACACTCACCCTCTCACCAACACAGTAGGCCAGGGATGCAACACTCACCCTCTCACCAACACAGTAGACCAGGGAGGCAACACTGACCCTCTCACCAACACAGTAGGCCAGGGAGGCAACACTCACCCTCTCACCAACACAGTAGGCCAGGGTGACCACACTCACCCTCTCACCAACACAGTAGACCAGGGAGGCAACACTGACCCTCTCACCAACACAGTAGACCAGGGAGGCAACACTCACCCTCTCACCAACACAGTAGGCCAGGTGTGAGAGTTTGAGTTTGTAAACTTGTGGGAAGTTTTGGAATAAATTGAAATTGGTATAAGGAATTTTAGCTCGGAAAATTTCTAAGAACTTTCTTTATTCTTTAACCTTTATTCCTGTCGTGATATTCAACTAGGTCGCCTGAGGAAGGACTTGCTTAGCTAACACACCAGTGTAGTAAACAGCTCATTCCTCACTTTGGGACCATGTATGAACAATTGACTAGGCGCGAGCAAACGCCGAGACCCCAATGAAAATTGAAATCCCCCCCACTAGGCCGCTGACCTTAGCCAATCGCCGAAGCGAATCTAACGAGTAGGTCACGGGCTCTCACAACAATAATTTATTGTTGTGTGGTGCCGTATATTTGATCCAAAGCTCAGAAAATTAGTCTCAATTTTATTAGTCGAGTGTGAAGAACATTCGCATAACAATAATAATGTGTGGGGGTGTAACGAAAAGACAGTGTTAACCATAACAACTTAGATTATTCAATAAAGTACTAACTACTACAACAAAACAAAAAGAAATGTCAATGACGTTACTCGAAATCCTTCCTGTGACACTATCAATGACAGCTAGACACCAGCCCCTCGGACTGCATAATGAACTAACTCCAACATAAGCGTGAACACAGAGGAATCAACAAGAAACAAGAACTAACAGATCTATAATCACAATTACAACACATGACACAGTAGGTTCTGAAATACGTCTCCAGTAACCTCCTAACTGTTCTACGCCTCAGTGCAGTCTACTCCTGCAACAGCGGTTGCAATGCAATCAAATCAATAGTCTTTCAATGACAACAATAACTAATGGGTTCACTGGCAACTCCAGCACCCTTCCTCAAATTAGTCCTTACGTTAACACTCCGTCCCACGGACGATCAACAATCAATAACAATTGATTTACGTTAATAACACAATAACATTTACGTTAAATTAATAACTCTTACAACTGTCACTAGTAACGCGGGAATTACACAACACTCTACCCGTCGAGCATTCAGTGAGAAAATCTCATTAATCCCTGTACTTCCAGACAGCTGATTAATCTCTTTACTAGTTACGTTAATTTACGTTAATCGGTTACTAATCACTCAGCGATGGTAAACTCTGATTTAGAATGTCCAAAGTGCTAAGAGAACGGTAATCACTCGTGATTACCTTTAGAGTAATTAATTACTATCCTCAAGATCAATAATTAAACAATTAAAATACGCAACCTTTCACACTGGCTCAGTAATTTACATTAAGGTATGAATTCCGTCTGAGCCTTCCATACTCAGACCAATTCAGGTGGCTAATAACAGTAATTAGCCCCACGTTTACGTTATTCTAAAATGACGTTACTCCTCCCACGAGTCAATCAAGTGCCGGTACTTCCGGGCAGATAACGACGTTACGTTAATGGAACAATGGAGCCTTCATGTGAGTCGATCAAACAAGGATCGAGGTTAATTACTTTGACTTCCTGAAACACGTCAATTACCCGGCCCACTGACCGTTAATTACGACAGACAATACTCTAATTCTTACCTGGCTGATGGCTAGGCTCCTCGAGACTACCGTAGCTGCTTGCAGGAACGTAAATTAACCCAAACGTATTTTACGTTACTCAAATTGTCAAAGAACAAATTCTCTTAAAGCAATGGGCGTTCCCTTGGTTACGTTATAATAATTGCCTCGCAATCACCTCACTGAATACTGGACTTCGATGTCCTACCAGATAACAGGAGAATATATGTGTACCCAAGTACTCGTCTACAGCCGAGTTCACCCACGACAATGACAAATCACACTAACAAATCACAGTGATTTACGTTACAACAAATATACATATACACAACATATATATATATATATATATATATATATATATATATATATATATATATATATATATATATATATATATATATATATATATATATATATATATATATATATGCAATTGACGATCACAAAACACTGATCATTTTATGCGGAAAATCCACAGAGAAATATGAAATGAGGTGAACGTTTCGGCTTTGTTAAAGCCTTTGTCAACACCAGACTGAGTCTGGTGTTGACAAAGGCTTTAACAAAGCCGAAACGTTCACCTCATTTCATATTTCTCTGTGGATTTTCCGCATATATATATATATATATATATATATATATATATATATATATATATATATATATATATATATCCACCTTTCTTTCTCTCCGTCCATCTGTACAGCCTTCTATCCTTCGTTCATATCCATCAGGTTCTTTCTATTCATCTATTGTTCTATCTATCTATCCATCTATCTATCCATGCACCTACTGATCGTTCTATCCATTCATCCACCCAATTATCGCTATTTATCTATCCCATGTAATTAATCTTCAATCCATATCCATCTTGCTACCTATACGTCCATCCATATATTCATCTATCTGTCCTTCCATTTACCTGTCCACTCATCTACTCATCTGTCTATCTATTCATCCATTTATCCCTCCATCTAACCACTCATATGTCTACCTATGTATCCATACATGCATCTACCTATTCATTACACAGTGAGTAATCACACTCGCGTGATGCATCAATGAGAAAATCCGTAGGAGCCGTGACATAGGTTCGAACCTATGCGCTAGGTGTTCCCAGGCACACTCTCTAGAAGAGTAAGCGACGACAAGGTCAAAAAGGATTACAAGCTGAGGTACTACTGCATGAGGACTTCTAGGACTTCTGAGGCTTCCACTGAAGCACGAACCAGAGTTTCACACAATCCCCCCCATGCACTCTGACTCTGTCATCTCGAAATGTTCTACCTCTGACGCTCCGCCTTCAATACAAAGAGAGCGTGTGCCTGGGAACACCCAGCACATAGGCTCAAACCCGCATCACAGCTCCTACGGATTATCTGTTTATTCATTTGTCTATCCATCCATCCCTTTATCTACTGTCTGCCTCATTCTCTTCCTCTATCTTTGTCTCTTCCTCGCTCTGTCTGTCTCGAGCTGTGTTTTTGTTTCTGACTTTCTGTGTGTTTCTGTCTCTATCTTTTTCTCTGTCAATCTCTGTCTTAAAAATAATATAATTATCTAATGTGTAGGTAGTTGGCAGTGACAGCAGTTCAGTGGTGTGAAGTACTAGAAAAACAATAGTTATCCTTACCATGGTAAAGAGCATTTGCTTGAGAAACTTTTGCCACTGTGGGAGAATTGTCTGTTTGATGCTAGTATGGACAAATTATTCACAGCAGGAATTTTCTGTTAATTTTTTCAAAATCAATGAATTATGGTGCAGATTACTATAACACAACTTATTTTAAAACTTTAGCCTCCAACTATGAACAGACAAACACTTTCCCCTATGGTATAGTTTTAAAATATAAATATTACATTTTGACACATGATAAGTGTGGTGTGTTGTGTGATATGAGTGTTGTATAATGTTGGGATGCATAAGTGTGACTCTTACCGCTATCATCTGTAGCGTTGATGTCTGCTCCAGCGTCGAGGAGGACCTTCACAGTGTTGTCGTGACCATATGCGGCTGCCCCGTGAAGGGCTGTCCTGCCTGTCAACAGATACCACAATTGTTATTATGCATAAACCGTCACGATTCCAGTAATTTATGTAAAATATTGAAATAAGTTGTTCTAGTTGACCATTTTTATATACTAGTGAAGTATACCGACTTTAAGCTTTTATGTATAACTATTTTCACCGTAAATTTAAGAGAGGAAGATCAATTTACAATTAATAAGAATAGATCACCATTAAAATATCCGACATTTCACCAGTTCTTATTTGATAATTTATAACTTGTGACGAGAACAACAGTGGTGCTATTGTCATGCCTGAAACACTGAGTGTATTAGTGGCTTGAGGCATTGTATTTACTTGTCCTACCTAGATACACAACATTTTTCTTGTATACCATTTTGTATGTATGTACTTTCCCCTAATAAATATTATTATTATTTTTATTGACAGAAGAAGAGCATTATGCAGAACCCAACAATAAATGACTTTACTAAGTGTGAACCGATAGCTCCAGTCTTGCCATCGTCAGTTAATCAATATAACCTTTATAAGCAACATACGCCATAAATGTTTGGCAATGTTAAGGCATGAGCAACACGCCTGATAAATGTATATAAATAAAAATGTAAATGTTCGTTTGTTCAAAATCGCTAATCTCCGAAAGTTCTTCACCGATTGCTTCGAAATTTAACCACAACGTTTCATTCGCATCCGAGGTTCTTTTTTATATACATACTATATAGATGTCACGTCTGTGCCGGGAAAAAATATGTTTTTTTTTTAATATTTTTTCATGTTTTTTCATGTGAGGGAAATCATCGAAACCTCTTTACCGATTGCTCTGAAAATCTGACACACCGTTGCATTCGAATAGGGGCGTGTTTTTATATACCTACTATATACATGCTACTATACTATACTATATACATACATACGGTGGAATTGAGCTGTTTACAATACCGTTCATTTCGTAAGTGTAAGTATAGATGGCACACCTGAGACAGGTAAAAACAATCATTTTTTAAGAAACAGCGCCATCTGTTGCACGAAGAGCAGCACACGCTATAATAAATATGTTACTATTCCATTTCAATGTTTCCGATTGCATTGACAAATTGAATTTTCGTAGATTTCGATTTATTTTCAATTTAATTTATTCATTATGTGTGACAGTGCGTGAAATTGAGCAGAGTTGATTACAATACCATTCATTTTGCGAGTATACGTATAGATGCCACACCTGTGTCAGGTAAAAAACATGCTTTTTGTTTAAAAACAGTGCCATCTATTGCACGTAATAGCAACATGCACTATACTAAATATGTTACGATGCCTTTCAATATTTCCGATTTCATTGATAAATTGAATTTTCATAGATTTTGATTTATTTTCATTTTGGTTTAATTATTTTGTGTGACATTGCATTGGAATTAAGCTGTGTTATTTACCATACCGTTCATTTTGTCGGAGTAGTTTATTTTTTATATAATTTTCATTTTTTTTTTCATTTTGTGTTTTATCTGTTTTTTTTTATATATCAGTAATGGGAACATCAGATCATTTGACATTCCCAATTTTCTGATGGGAACCTCAGATCATTTGGGAATGCATCGGGTGAGGGAGTGGGGAATGGTGTATTACTATAACTATGATATCCTGCTTCACACTTGTAGTCTTTATCTAACTATACTGACTCGAGAAGAGAGGAACATTGTGCTATCATTGTTAGAAAAAACAAGATGATTGCTGAGGATATCCATCATCAACCAAGCTGGTATATGATCACACAAGCTTGAGACAAAGAAGACAAGGAGTTGACAATGTTAGTTAAACAATATTACTAATAAAGATATTATGCATCCTACCAGTCGTTATCTGAACAAATCTTCTTAAGACTGAAGCAAACATGTGTTAATTATGTCATTAAAACATCATTATAGTTCTTGAATCCCACAATTATTAGCTGACTATAATGGATTGAGACAAAGCATGATGGTTTTTACTATTTACAGTTATTCATGACATCTACATGTACATTATCTATACAACACAAGTCACTATATGACTATACCAACCTGCAACTACAACAACAAGGATGTTCAAGTTGTAGGTTATTATGGTCCTTGTTGCACTTTCATTTTTATGGAGAAATTAAACTCCAGCATACTATTGCCCGTAAGAGTTAGTATTTTATTGATACCGAACAAATTTACACACACACACACACACACACACACACACACACACACACACACACACGCACACACACACACACACACACACACACACACAGCAATTGGAGGACAAGATTATAGTAGTAGTCAAATATAACCCCCACCAAACGACAGAAGATGGAAACAACATTGCCACCATTAATATAATAGAGAGAGAGTAGCTTCTATCGCTAGCAGGAACGGATCCAGACTACTAATCATGGAAGGCTTCAACCACGGGAATATAGAGTGGGAGAACAGAGACCCACATGGAGGACCAGACACTTTGAGAGCTAAGCAGCTGGACGTGGCAACAAGAAACTTTCTAAGCCAACACATCAAGGGACCGACAAAAATTAGAGGAGAGGACGAACCAGCTATACCTGATCTAATATTTACTGTAAATGAGTCGCATATAAGGGAACTTATGTTAGAAGCCCCCTTATGAATCACTGATCACAGTGTACTGATCTTTGATTACCTGGTAGAGCTAGGATTTATCTCCCCAAAATAAGAACTGGGAAACAAAGGGCTGGCGTACCGAAAGGTAAATTATGAGGAAATGAGAAAATTTCTATGGGATATACATTGGGACACAGAACTGAGAACTAAGTTCGTACAAGATATGATGGACAATGTCACCTAAAAGTGTCAGGAGGTAGTAAACAGGTTTATCCCGGCCCGACAGGAATAAGCCGAATAGCAAAAGAAGAATCGTTGGTTTAATAGGGCATGTATGGAAGCAATGGAACTGAACAAAAGGTTGAGGAGGAACTTCTGAAATAACAGAACACCAGAAAGTAGAGAGAGATACCAGAGAACCAGGTAGGAGTATGTAAGTGAGAAGAGCAGCTGAGAAAAGGTATGAAAATGATATAGTTAATAAACCCAAGAACGAGCCAAAACTACTGCACAGTCATATCAGAAGGAAAACAGTGAAGGAACAGGTGAAGAAACTTAGAACAGGCGAGGACAGGTACACAGAGAATGACAAAGATGTGTGTGAAGAAGTCAAAAAGAGGCTCCAAGAGGTCTTCACAATAGAACGAGGTGAGATCACAGCACTAGGAGAGGTAAACTAGGCGGCCATGGAAGGGTTCGAAATCACAAGAGATGAGGTCAAGAGGCATCTTTTGGATCTGAACGTGAGAAAGGCTGTTGGCCCAGACGGAATCTTACCATAGGTACTGAAAGAGTGTGCAGAAGCACTTTGCTTGCCACTCTCCATAGTGTATAGTAGGTCACTGGAGATGGGAGACCTACCAGATATATGGAAGACGGCTAAAGTAGTCCCAATATACAAAAAGGGTGACAGACAAGAGGCACTGAACTACAGGCCAGTGTCCTTAACTTTTATACCATGCAAGGTGATGGACAAGATCACGAGAAAAAACCTAGTAACACATCTGGAGATAAGGGACATCGTGACAACTAATCAACATCGGTTCAAGGAGGGTAAATCTTGCCTTACAGGCTTAATAGAATTCAACGATCAGGTGACAAAGATTAAGCAACAGACGAATTGGCGGACTGCATTTTCTTGGATTATCGGAAAACCTGATACAGTACCCTATATGAGGCTGATGCATAAGCTGGAGAAACTAGGCAAGAGTAACTGGTATGGTGCTCCAGTGGATAAAGGAGTACCTAAGCAATAGGAAGCAGAGTTAATGAGGGGCGAGACCTCAGAGTAGCGTGAAGTCACCAGTGGAGTCCCGCAGGGCTCTGTACTTGGACCTATCTTGTTTCTGATTTACGTAAATGATCTCCCAGAGGATATAGACTCATTCCTCTCAATGTTTGCTGACGAAGCCAAAATTATGAGAAGGATTAAGACAGAGGAGGAAAGCTTGAGGCTTCAAGAAGACCTGGACAAGCTGTAGGAATGGTCGAACAAATGTTTGTTAGAGTTTAACCAAAGCAAATATAATGTATTGAAGATAGGTGAAGGGAGCAGGAGACCAGATACACGGTATCATGTGGGAGATGAAATACTTCAAGAGTCAGAGAGAGAGAGAGAGAGAGAGAGAGAGAGAGAGAGAGAGAGAGAGAGAGAGAGAGAGAGAGAGAGAGAGAGAGAGAGAGAGAGAGAGAGAGAGAGAGAGAGAGAGAGAGAGAGAGAGAGAGAGAGAGAGAGAGAGAGAGAGAGAGAGAGAGAGAGAGAGAGAGAGAGAGAGAGAGAGAGAGAGAGAGAGAGAGAGAGAGAGAGAGAGAGAGAGAGAGAGAGGAAGACCTGGGGGTTGATATCACGCCAGACCTGTCCCCTGAAGCACACCTCATGAAAAAATCAGTAGCATATGCCAGGTTGGTTAACATAAGAACAACCATTACAAACACGTGTAAAGAATCATTCAGAGCTTTGTATACCACATGTGTCAGACCAATCCTGGAGTATGCGGTCCCAGCATGGAGTCCATATTTAGTCAAGCAAAACACTAAACTGGAAAAGGTACGAAGGTTTGCCACCAGACTAATACCCGAACTGAGGGGTATGAGCTACGAGGATGGACTACGGGAATTAAACCTCACGTTACTGAGAAACAGAAGAGTTATGGGGGACATGATCACCACATACAAGATTCTCCATGGAATTGACAGGGGTAGATAAAGACAGACTATTTAACACAAAGGGCACTTGCACTAGGGGAGGTGGAAATTGAGTGCCCAGATGAGCAATAGAGACATTAGAAAGAATTTTTTCAGTGTCAGAGTAGTAGACAAAGAGAATGCATTAGGAAGTTGTTACGAATCCTTCGTAACTGGGTTCTTTTTAAACTATGATCCGATTCTAGTTCAGAGAACCCTAATCTTGGTGGGAAAAATAGTGTAATGTTTAAAGGTAAAATTAAAAGAATTAGACTTAAAATAACCCATTATTATTTCCCATCACCATTATAATATACAAGTCTATGCAAGGTCAACCGGAGCGACGTTGCTAGCCCTTACGCTCGCCTGCTTCACGGATGACGGACACAATGTGCCTCTGATGAAGTCTTCGATGTTCCACGTCCGTTGCACACTCGCTGGGACGCTCAATCAGTAAAATCAGTTACGCTCAACTAGCCCCACTTGGCTAGTACCTTCCAGAATCGAAGTCTACAGCGCCCAACCACAGTGCTCAACTAGCCCACTTGGCTAGTACGTTCCAGAATCGAAGTCTACAGCGCCCAACCACAGTGCTCAACTAGCCCACTTGCCTAGTACCTTCAAGAATCGAAGTCTACAGCGCCCATCCACAGTGCTCACCTAGCCCCACTGGCTAGTACCTTCCAGAATCGAAGTCTACAGCGCCCAACCACAGTGCTCACCTAGCCTCACTGGCTAGCACCTCCAGGCGAGAAGTCTATAACACTCAACAGCAGCGCTCAACTAGCCCACTTAGCTAGCACCTTCAGGTCGACCCAAGTCTTCCACTGTCCCGACTTCACTGACTCCCATCCCTCGTCCGTGTTACTCGTCATCTTTCAGCCTGGCCGACTACAAGATGGGAAACTGATTAATGGAAGGTGTTGTAATCCACAAGTTAGTAGGAATTATTAGCTAGAGGATCATTACTACAACACTTAACGAATGATGATTAGAAGTACATGTAAGTAGACAGACTATGGATCACATATCTAAGAAAGGTCAATGGATTTAGACCGAAGCTGTTTAGCCAAATTACTAATTCCTGGAAAGAGGAATTATTCTTCGTCAGGCTTCTAGGATCAAGGTTACCGCTCTAGGGATAAGGTTAATCGGATTATACCTTCCTTGAGAGGCGGGGTGAAATGGTTGAGATAGATGGCTGACTGGAGTCAGTCTGATTGTGGGAGTTGAACCGAGAAGTCCTCTGGATCTCCGTTTGCGGCAGCAGCGAAGTGTAGCAGACAGCTATGCGAAAACCTGTTGTGATCTTAGTGACCAAGTTAAGTCTGCAGTATGTGAGTATTGAATGAAAGACTAACCGGGTGTGGAGCGTTGTAGTAATCATTCCGTATTAGGGACTTAGGCGGAAGTTACGAGTGTGGGTGGTGATCGCGGAGGTCAAGTGGTCTATGGGTATTGGAAGTGTATTGACCTAATAGAGTATGTTAATTAATATAGTATTATTTGTCAGAGTCTATTCTTTGTAATTAAATGACAAAACCCGACGGCCTTTAAATACCTTCCATCTGTCCCCTCATAGTGTTCCTGGTTCGGTTGGTGAGGGAATGTTAGGGAATTGGTAGACGACATATTTGGTGGCAGCGCAAACAGGTTTTGGAACACGGTGCGAGATGAAGGAAGTGTGGTTCTGGTTTAGTTGGTGAGGGAGTGTTCGGGAAATGGTAGACGTCGGGTTGTGGTGAGAATGGTGGTTACTAGACGGAGGAAAGAAGGGTCAGGTGAGACCAGGTCAGAGGTGTTAGTTAATTAAAGGGACTAGGCCATTGTGGGGCACATGTGGGGTTTATTTCTTTCTTTCCAAATTCCTGCAACGAGAGACGGCTAAGATGCAAGTCTGGACCACTGAAGCATCGTGATCCAAAACAAGTTCAGTGTTCGTAGTGCGGATTATACAATGTTCGTAGTGCGGAGTATACAGAGTGGCGAGGTAAACTAGCGTGGGTGAATGTGGGCCGGCGTGGGCCATGTGCGGGCCAAGCGATGGGTGGGCCAAGCGAGCCGCACCTTGGAGCTTGTTTTATATCGTCGGTATGGTGGCAATAGTGAGAAACAGTTGCTAAGGTGAAATTAAGTGTGAAAACTACGTGATTTAAAGTTAATTAAATTTCATGTAACGTGTAAATCGAATATTTTAAGGATAATTAAATATTACGTAAAGATTCGAGCGATTTCAGGCGTTACATCGATACAGAAAATAGGCGAAGTGAATTGTGAACTCCTAGGCATAGCGAGCGACGCGTAATTTGACGTCTGGGGTTCGATGTCTCGTGTACCCTGGAGAGGGCCATGGAGATTTTTTGAGGGTGCAGGTAGCATTATGGAGAGTGTTACCTGGGACACGAGGAGCGTGTCCCGTCGGTGGGGGTGTGTGGCGTCCAGAGGTGGCGATGCAGTGTGTATTGGCGTTTGGACGCCAAGTGAAGTGCATGATTGTGTATTGGCATTTGTATGCCGGGTTGTGTAGTGTAGTTCACGTGTAGTGGCTTATCAGCATAATGCATAGTATTTACTGTAGTGAATTGTGCATGTTTTGACTGTTGATATTATGGATGTAGTATAGTGCATGACATTGTTGGCATTGTAGCGATTAGGTGTAGCATGTGTAGCATTACTGGTAATTTTAACGCCGTGTGTTGTGTTGATGGCGTTGGGGACGCCGTGTGTTGTGTTGATGGCGTTGGGGACGCCGTGTTGTGTTGATGGCGTTGGGGACGCCGTGTGTTGTGTTGATGGCGTTGGGGACGCCGTGTTGTGTTGATGGCGTTGGGGACGCCGGGTGTTGTGTTGATGGCGTTGGGGACGCCGTGTGTTGTGTTGATGGCGTTGGGGACGCCGTGTGTTGTGTTGATGGCGTTGGGGACGCCGTGTGTTGTGTTGATGGCGTTGGGGACGCCGTGTGTTGTGTTGATGGCGTTGGGGACGCCGTGTGTTGTGTTGATGGCGTTGGGGACGCCGTGTGTTGTGTTGATGGCGTTGGGGACGCCGTGTTGTGTTGATGGCGTTGGGGACGCCGTGTGTTGTGTTGAGGGCGTTGGGGACGCCGTGTGTTGTGTTGAGGGCGTTGGGGACACCATTGGGTGTTGTGTTCAGGACGTTGGGGACGCCGGGTGTTGTGTTGAGGGCGTTGGGGACGCCATTGGGTGGTATAGTGTAGTGGCGTTTGGACGCCTGGTATGGAGTGTGGTGTTGTGGAGTATATGGTGGCGCAGAGGCGCCAGGTAGTGGTCGGTAAGGTGAGTATTGGCGTAGCAAGATCGGTGCGTTAGGACGCAGGAAGTGGTTGTAGGGATGTGTGCGTTATGTTGAGGTCATCAGTGGTTGGGATGACCAGAGGTAATGGTGTGTCGGAATGGGTAAGTCTTATGGATAAGATGAAATGTGGATAATTGCAGGAGTTGGTGGCTGCAGTAGGCGAGCCAAGTCGATATATCTAGCAAAACTCATAAAAGACTAATAAAAATTCATTATTCTCATTAAAATTTTCATTAATTATGTCTGAGTGGGTAAGACATATGGATAAGATTACAAGGTAGAATTTCAAAATTTCACGTGTGGGTGGTTGCAGTGGGCGAGCGAAGTAGAGATACTAATTTCTTATTAAGTTGTTACAGGAATCTCGCTAGAGGCGAGCCAGTGGCAGTATGATGTTTTAGTGACATAAGTTGGAAATTATGTTAATGAGGTATTTATTGTGATAATATATGTGTATGTATATATTGTATATTACCTCATCGGCACCATTACTGAGTGTTAGGCTTGAGAAGGTCCCCCGGGATCATGTCACAGAGCTTCAGGTAGAGTAGAAGGGAAGCTATGAGGCTACACTCAGTAATTCTAGAAAAAAAGGGGGGAGGAAGTGAAGCCAACGTGACGTTATAGGCGAAATTCGCCCCCTGACATCAAAGCAGGGATAAGGGCCAGCTGCAATGGTTTTGCAGCTGCGCTCAGGCTATATACGGGGAGAGAGTAAGGAGCCGAGGGGGTTATGCAATAATGGGATCGAGCCAGGGGGCTCCGAGGGAATATTTTGCAGGTACAGCGGTCGGGAAGGTGTGAATACAGGTTGACACACTCTGGGCGGATGGGCCTAGACCAGAGAGCTGTGAGGGATCTACAGCGTTCTGGGGTGGTGCCCTGGAACGAGACGTCAGCACAGACCCAAGGGAACATGACCCTGGGGTAGGAATCTCCGTTGCTCTGGAGGCCAGGATCACGTTAGCTCAGAGCAACGATGGGACATTGACAACATTCACCATGCTGGACAGCCTGGGTTTTGTCTGGGTCATGGAGGATCTATGACCTAGCAACCATGGGACACGAAGACAAGAGAGGTGATGCTGCCAATTGTGGAGGAGGCCAGTGAAACATTGTGTGATCATTGTAAGCCTTATGTCAACAGTACAGGACAAGATGTTAAATTATAATTAACTTATTACTAAGGATGAAGAACCTTAGATATATATGTGTTGTGTATATAATAATGACTAGTGTCATTTCTGTTAAAGTGCCAGCATTCTGGCCAATGTAATTTTATGTTTATGTTTGTATGTAATTATATGTCAGCAGTTTAGGTATATGTGCATTGTTGGAGATGGGAAAAATTATTACAGACTATTTTACCTACGCTATGATGTGAATATAATGTATATGTTGGAGAAGTGTTGTGAGCCATGTTGGGGAAAATTTTAATTTATTTCATCGTGTGTATGATGAACTTTTTGCATGATTTTTTAGTTGTACACATATGGTGGCTGCATCCTCCAGGTCCTTGCACTAATGAAACCATTGCAATGATGCATATGGGGACATATGCGTGTTTTAGGAGGGGGAGTGGTGTTGTAATCCACAAGTTAGTAGGAATTATTAGCCATTACTACAACACTTAACGAATGATGATTGGAAGTACATGTAAGTAGACAGACTATGGATCACATATCTAAGAAAGGTCAATGGATTAAGACCGAAGCTGTTTAGCCAAATTACTAATTCCTGGAAAGAGGAATTATTCTTCGTCAGGCTTCTAGGATCAAGGTTACCGCTCTAGGGATAAGGTTAATCGGATTATACCTTCCTTGAGAGGCGGGGTGAAATGGTTGAGATAGATGGTTGACTGGAGTCAGTCTGATTGTGGGAGTTGAACCGAGAAGTCCTCTGGATCTTCGTTTGCGGCAGAAGCGAAGTGTAGCAGACAGCTATGCGAAAACCTGTTGTGATCTTAGTGACCAAGTTAAGTCTGCAGTATGTGAGTATTGAATGAAAGACTAACCGGGTGTGGAGCGTTGTAGTAATCATTCCGTATTAGGGACTTAGGCGGAAGTTACGAGTGTGGGTGGTGATCGCGGAGGTCAAGTGGTCTATGGGTATTGGAAGTGTATTGACCTAATAGAGCATGTTAATTAATATAGTATTATTTGTCAGAGTCTATTCTTTGTAATTAAATGACAAAACCCGACGGCCTTTAAATACCTTCCATATGTTCATTCATTGTGTTCCAGTACAAACCGAGTGGTACGTCTCAAGGGTCTGGTGTGTGTAGGAGTATAGGTGGTAGTAACGGTTGCTGAGGCAAGGTGTTATGTGTTGTGTAATCGCTGTGTTCGGAATGAACCGGGGTTCAGCGTCACGACAAAGGGTCAACTGCTGTAGTTCGGCCACTGGATCGTAGATGGCGCCAAGGTCCGTGACAGAAGTGATGTGGTGGAGGCATACTGCATGCACAGTTCCAAGAGTAGATATGATTGAGCGACTAGGCTAAGGAACCTGTTCACCAGTTGAAAGGCGGGGACCAAAAAGCCTGAGCTCAACCCCTGCAAGCACAACTAGGTAAGTACATACACAAGAAACACAGGTAGCGACAACAAACTTTTTAAGGCAGCATGTCAGGGAATCCACAAGCGTGAAAGGAATCGATGAACAAGCGAGACTCGAACTAGTCTTCACTCTGAACGACTCCGACATAAGAGAAATCGGTTTTGAGGCCCCAGTAGGAATGAGCGACCACAGTGTACTGACGATTGAGTATCTGGTTGAAGAAGGGTTAATGAACTCGAGGAGGGGAACTGAAACAAATTATTCATGGCTGGCATTCCGAAAAGGAAACTGTGAGGAGATAAGAAAATTCCAAACAGATGTTACATGGGAAACAGTGCTCAGGGGAAACACGGCCCAAGACATGATGGAATACAACACGCAGAAGTGTAAGGAGACAGCAGACAAGTTTGTCCCGGTTCAAAAGGATAAGAATGAAATACAGATGAGAAACCCATGGTTTAATCAGAGATGTAGGCTAGCTAAGCAGCAAAGTAAAAGGGCATGGAGAAACTACAGAAATAACCGGACACTTGAGAGCGGAAAAAGATACCAGAGAGCCAGGAATGAATATGTCAGGTTGAGAAGAGAGGCAGAAGAGCTATACGAAAATAACATCACAAGCAAGGCAAAGACTCAACCGAAATTGCTGCACAGCCACATCAGGAGAAAAGAGCAGTAAAGGAACAGGTAATGAAAATGAGGATAGGGGCAGACAGATTCACTACAAATGACAAGGAAGTGTGCAAGAAACTGAATAGGAAATTCAAATTCAAAAAGGTCATCACATTAGAGCAAGGAGAAGTACCAGAGATAGGAGAGGGAATAGTTAACCAGGCACAACTAGAAGAGTGTGAGAGTACCAGTGGGGATGGAAGGAAGCTTTTACTAGAGTTGGTTGTGACAAAGGCTATATGCTCAGAGGGAATCTCCCCTTTGATACTAAAGGAAGGAGCAAAAGCACGGTGCCTTCCACTCTCCATAATGTATAACAAATCACTGGTAACAGGGGAATTGCCAAAAATTTGGAAGACGGATATTGTAGTCCCGATATACAGAGGGGAAAGACAGGAGGAACTGAATTACAGGCCAATGTCCCTAACTTGCATACCATGCAAGCTGTTAGAGAAGCTTGTGCGTAAAAAGCTAGTGGATCATCTGAAGATAAAGAACTTTGTAACACAGCATCAACATGGGTTCAGGGATGGCAAGTCCTGCCTCACAGGATTAATTGAATCGTACGAAAGGCAAAAAAAAAAAAACAGGCAAGAAAGAGAGGGGTGGGCAGACTGCATATTTTTGGATGGCCAGAAAGCCTTTGACACAGTGCAACATAAGAGGCTGGTGCAAAAGCTGGAGATGTAGACAGGAGTGAAAGGGAAGGTACTCCATTGGATAAGGGAGTACCTAAGCACCAGAAGACAGCGAGTCACTGTGAGGGGTGAGGTCTCAGATTGGAGAGGTGTCACCAATGGAGTGCTGCAGGGGGTCAGTCCTTGGACCTATACTGTTTTGATATATGTAAATGATCTCCCAGAGGATACAGAATCATTTCTCTCAATGTTTGCTGACGATGCCAAAAATATGAGGATTACAACAGAATAAGATAGTATGAGGCTACAAGATGACCTAGACAAACTGAATGAATGGCACAACAAATGGCTACTAAAGTTAAACCAGAGTAAATGTAAGAAAATAAAACTAGGCGGTGGAAACAGGAGCCCTGACAGAGGATACAGAATGGGAGATGAAGCACTTCATGAAACGGACAGAGAGAAAGATCTAGGAGTTGATATCACACCAAACCTGTCTCCTGAAGCCCACATAGGAATAATTACATCTGTGGCATACGCGAGGCTGGCTAGCATCAAAACAAGTCATCAGGAACCTGAGTAAGGAATCATTCAGAACATTGTATACCACATATGTCAGACCAATCCTGAAGTATGCGGCCCCAGCATGGAGCCCGTCAAGCACAAGACAAGCTGGAAAAAGTTCAGAGGTATGCCACTAGGCTAGTCCCTGAACTAAGAGGCATGAGTTGTAAGGAAAGGCTGCGTGAAATGCATCTCACGACACTAGAAGACAGAAGAGTAAGGGGAGACATGATCACAACCTACAAAATTCTCAGAGGAATTGACATGGTAGAAAAGGATAAATTGTTTAACACGTGAGGTACGCGAACAAGCGGACACAGGTGGAGACTGAGTACCCAAATGAGCCACAGGGACGTTAGAAAGAACTTTTTCAGTGTCAGAGTAGTTAACCCGAGGAATGCATTAGGCAGTGATATGACTCCAGGCTGGAGGCTGACTCCATACACAGTTTCATATTATAGAGCGCAGTAGGCTCAGGAATCTGTACACCAGTTGATTGACGGTTGAGAGGCGGGACCAAAGAGCCAGAGCTCAACCCCTGCAAGCACAACTAGGTGCGTACAACTAGGTGAGTACACACACACATACACACACACATACACACACACGCACAAACACACACACACACACACACACACACACACACACACACACACACACACACACACACACACACACACACACACACACACACACACACACACACACACACACACACACACACACACAGAGTGATGTAGTGGAGGCTGACTTCATACACTGTTTCAAATGTAGATATGCTGGAGCCCAGTAGGCTCAGGAATCTATACACCAGTTGATTGACAGTTGAGAGGCGGGACCAAAGAGCCAAAGCTAAACCCCCGCAAGCACAAATAGGTGAGTACAAATAGGTGAGTACACACACACACACACACACACACACACACACTAATAAGAATAAATAAGAATAGGGAGAACAAGTTCCTGAAGATTGCATAACCCAACATAGATGGAGTAAGATCGAAAATACTGGAGTTAAGTGATGTAATACAGCTCCAGACACCAGACATTGTTGCACTCACGGAGACAAAACTTGAAGATGCTATTTTAAATGAGGTCATATTCCCAAGGGGCTACTCAATTTGGAGACGGGACAGAAAAATTAGGAAAGGCGGTGGCGTTGCTGTGCTGGTGAAAGAACACCTAAAGGTGAAGGAAATAATAACTGCCAATCCACAAGAAGTTGACATAATAGCACTAGAGATCTGCCATGAGGATGATAAACTAATGATCATAAATGCATATAGTCCACCACCAAGCAGCACATAGTCAAAGGAGGAGCTAGATAGTAAACGAGAAGGTCTTATAACAGTAATGAGAGAGATCATAGCGAGAGCGGATAACGATAGTTCACGACTGTTGATTGTCGGCGACTTCAACTTGAAAGCCATAGACTGGGAAGCATATGAAGCTAAAACAGAAGATTTCTGGACCTGTAAATTTGTAGACCTCATCCTGGAAACATTCTTGTATCAACATGTTAAACAAGCTACGAGGATGAGGGAAGGGGACGTTCCCTCCATGCTAGATTTGATATTTACCAGGAAGGAGGAAGAAATATTTGACATTCAATACCTTCCTCCCTTGGGTAAAAGTGACCATGTCTTTTTGGGAATAAAGTATGCAATGCGTTATAATCTGGAAGAAAATATGAAGGTTGGTGAAATTGAAAAACCTGACTTTAGGAGAGGACATTATGGCAACCTTAGAAATTTTTTTTAGTGGGTATAATTGGACAGACTTGTTGTTAGGTAAGGAAGTGAATGAGATGTATGTCAAGTTTTGTGAAATATATGATAAAGGCACAAAAAAAATTATACCAAAACAGAGAAGCAGAACTAGGAAACAGGATTGGTTCAGCAGAAAGTGTGAGAGGGCCAGAGACAAAAAGACACAAAAATGGAATCAATACAGAAAGAGGCCAAACCCCAAACATACCAGCGATACAAAGATGCGAGAAACAAGTACACGGCAGTGAGGAGAGAGGCAGAAAGAAATTTTGAAAAAGGGATTGCAGACAAATGTAAAACAGAACCAGGTCTATTCAATAAATTCATAAACCAGAAATTGCAGGTAAAGGATGATATACAGAGGTTGAAAATGGGAAATAGATTCACAGAAAATGAAAAGGAAATGTGTGAAACATTAAACGAAAAGTTCCAAAGTGTGTTTGTACAAAATTAAATCTTCAGGGAACCAGATACAATAAGAATTCCAGAGAACAACATAGAGCACATAGAGGTGTCTAGAGATGAAGTGGAAAAAATGCTCAAGGAGCTAAATAAGAACAAGGCAGTTGGTCCAGATGGAGTTTCACCATGGGTTCTGAGAGAATGTGCACCTGAGCTCAGCATTCCACTTCAACTGATTTTTCAGGCATTCCTGTTTACAGGAGTTATAGCTGATGTGTGGAAAAAGGCTAACATAGTTCCAATCTACAAAAGTGGAAGCAGGGAAGACCCTCTTACTTATAGACCGGTATCATTGAGAAGTGTAATAGTCAAAAAAATGGAAAAAATAATTAAAACTAAATGGGTAGAACACCTGGAGAGAAATGATATAATATCAGACAGACAGTATGGTTTTCGATCTGGAAGATCTTGTGTATCGAATTTACTCAGTTTCTATGATCAAGCAACAGAGATATTACAGGAAAGAGATGGTTGGGTTGACTGCATCTATCTGGACCTAAAAAAGGCTTTTGACAGAGTTCCGCATAAGAGGTTGTTCTGGAAACTGGAAAATATTGGAGGGGTGACAGGTAAGCTTCTAACATGGATGAAAAATTTCTGACTGATAGAAAAACGAGTGCAGTGTTCAGAGGCAATGTATCGGACTGGAGAAATGTCACAAGTGGAGTACCACAGGGTTCAGTTCTTGCACCAGTGATGTTTATTGTCTACATAAATGATCTACCAGTTGGTATACAGAATTATATGAGCATGTTTGCTGATGATGCTAAGATAATAGAAAGGATAAGAAACTTAGATGATTGTCATGCCCTTAAAGATGACCTGGACAAAATAAGTAAATGGAGCACCACTTGGCAAATGGAATTTAATGTTAATAAACGCCACGTTATGGAATGTGGAATAGGAGAACATAGACCCCCACACAACCTATATATTATGTGAGAAATCTTTAAAGAATTTTGATAAAGAAAGAGATCTAGGGGTGGTTCTAGATAGAAAACTATCACCTGAGGACCACATAAAGAATATTGTGCGAGGAGCCTATGCCATGCTTTCTAACTTCAGAATTGCTTTTAAATACATGGATGGCGATATACTAAAGAAATTGTTCACGACTTTTGTTAGGCCAAAGCAAGAATATGCAGCAGTTTTGTGGTGCCCATATCTTAAAATGCACATCAACAAACTGGAAAAGGTGCAAAGACATGCTACTAAGTGGCTCCCAGAACTGATGGGCAAGAGCTACGAAGAGAGGTTAGAGGCATTAAATATGCCAAAACTGGAAGACAGAAGAAAAAGAGGTGATATGATCACTACCTACAAAATAGTAACAGGAATTTATAAAATCGATAGGGAAGATTTCCTGACATCTGGAACTTTAAGAACAAGAGGTCATAGATATAAACTAGCTAAACACAGATGCCGAAGAAATATAAGAAAATTCACTTTCGCAAACAGAGTGGTAGACGGTTGGAACAAGTTAGGTGAGAAGGTGGTGAAGGCCAAGACCGTCAGTAGTTTCAAAGCGTTGTATGACAAAGAGTGCTGGGAAGACGGGACACCACGAGCGTAGCTCTCATCCTGCAACTACACTTAGGTAATTACACTTATGTAATTACGGGTGTATGTGTGTGTGTGTGTGGCGGTGAGGTGCTGGTCCTCTCTTGTCGGGCCAGCACCTCACCCCCACCTTGTGAAGCTAACAAGAAATCCAGCTGGTATTGCCCCATTATCGACCAAGCAGCTGTGACATGCCTAGAAGCTGTGACAACATGACACTGCCTGACTTAGAGGTGTAGCAGTTCCCCCATGCAGGTGACTTCCATTAGCAACCCCAAAGTCAGCAAATGGCACACGTTTCACACCGCAGGCCCTCCGATTTGCCGTGGCTCTCTGCCTCATGGCCCCAATCCACACCGAATACAGTTATATTCGGCGAGGCAGTGACCGACAGGTATTAACAACATGGCCTTCTCTGCCAAAAGTCATGAGGATCGCATGCAAGACACAGGGAGGTTAATGACTTTATTATGAGAAGCCTTACCACAGCTGATTGTCCCGCAGAGAGAGAACCCCGTTACCTAATGCCGCGCAACTCTGATGATCAAAGAAGTGGATAGGCAGCGTGGAAGCGCCTGAACTACAGTGAGGGCCGACAAGCGCACCCTGAGGGGCTCCCGCAGCTATGATTGGGGGTTGGTGGGTGGGGCGGCCGATGGGATGTTTGCGGTCAGACGACGGGGGTGTCCCGTGTGTAAGTATTTATGAAAACATCCCTGAAAACTAGATACCTCAGCTCTCAGGAAACAGGTATCGTGTTTTAAGTGCATCGAGTCCACAGTGAACCAGATTACAAGTGTACAATATTGTGCAGTGATATATCTCGAAATTATACAAACGTGTTAGTGTCACCCCTCTGCCACCCCTCCTCCCCCCTCTCGCATACCCTCAAGTGTGTACCGTCACCCAACCTACGAGTCGAGAGGTGCCGGTCTCCCCCCCCCCCCCCCAGCCCCACCCAACCGCAACCGCTACTTTCCTGTGTCCACCCCCCACGCTACGTCCGCCCAGCGCACGCCCAACGCCCGCCCAGCACCCATCCAGCGCCCGCCCAGGGCCCACCCAGCGCCCGCCCATCATCCGACCAGCGCCCACCCATCATCCGCCCAGCGGCCACCCAGCACCTGCCTAGCACCCGCCCAGCGCCCGCCGATGTCGCAGGTCACGACTGACAGCTAAGCTTCTCTCAGCCAAGAGGAGCCATCAATCGTCGACAGGTACGGCACATGCCAAGTGTGTGACAAGGTGTGGAATCTCAAGCGTAACGGGAGATGTGCGCAAGCATGCTCACAACGGAACCGATTGTCCGGGTATGTGGCGCCCTCCCAAAGAGAGTATCAATCAGGATCCCACACCAGCAGTCAGGGAAAACACCTTCAACAGCTTCATTTCGACTGAGAACCTATTAGAAGCTATCAAAGCAACATCGGTTGGAACCTTGCAGCACATCCCCAAAGCTGCGCGCCCCCAAGCGGCAGCCAAACTATCCAGCCTCTTGAAGAAGGTCAATGACTCTCCCGGAACCATCCAAGCCTGGCACAACTTTCTCCTGTTTGGAAACATATGCCTAGCTGTCCCTGCTAGGAGAGACAAATCACTAGCTTCCTCAGTCATTATTACTAGTGGTTTGCAGTGGTTGAACCCCATGCACAGATACCATAATTAAGATAGGGATAGATTAGTGCATAATATAGAGAGATAAGAGCAGAGTCAGGTACATAATATCTAATTTTGGAGAGTATACCAACTGTTTTAAAGACTTTCTTAGTTATGTGTTGGATGTGGGTACTGAAGTGGAGTCTCTTTTCTAGGAATAGGCCGAGAAACTTTCCATCATTTTTATTGCTAATGTTTACATTGTGTATCTAAAGCTGAATTGCATTTGTAGATTTGCTTCCAAATAAGATGTAGTAGGTCTTTTTTATGTTAAGTGTTAGTTTGTTGGTTGACATCCATAAGTGGACTTTTTTTAGTTTATTATTAACAACATTATTTAGTGTATGTGGGTTGGGGTTAGAGTAGATGAGGGTAGTATCATCAGCAAACAAAATAGCTTTCAGAATGTTAGAGACATTAGGCAGATCATTAATGTATATAAGAAATAGGAGAGGTCCCAAAATGCTGCCCTGTGGCACTCCACCGGTTATTGGTAGAGTGGGAGAGGTTATATTATTGATGGCTACACATTGGTGTTTATCACTAAGATAAGATTGGATATAGTCCAGTGTATGGCCTCGGATTCCATAATGATGGAGTTTATGTAAGAGGTAATTGTGATTAACAGTATCAAAGGCCTTTCTCAGGTCAATGAAGAGTCCAATCGGAAACTCATTTTTGTCAAGGGCTGAGTAAATTATATCAAGGAGACTAATAATTGCATCGTTGGTACCCTTTTGGGAGCGGAAGCCAAACTGACAGGGGCTAAGAATGTCGAATTTTACGAGATATTAGTAGAGCTGTTTGTAGATAATGTTTTCAAATATTTTTGATAGTATGGGTAGGTTTGATATTGGTCTATAATTGTTTATGTCTGCCGGATTACCTCCTTTATGAACTGACGCTACTCTTGCTTTTTTAAGGATATCAGGGAAGGTATGAGACTCAAAGGATTTGTTGAACAGCAGAGCTATAGGTGGCGCAAGGGCATGGGAGCCGCTCTTGTATACAATGGATGGGATTTCACTGATGTTCCCAGCTTTGGTTTTTAGTGAGTGTATGATGGACACAACATCTGTCGGGCTGACTGGTGAAAGGAGAAGATAGTTTGGATAGCTGCCTGAGAGATATGTGTTGATATGTGTCTGAGTCTGTGGGATTTTACTGGCAAGGTTAGCACCAACCGATGAAAAGAAGCTATTAAATTCATTCGCCATTTCTAAATCAGATGACGGTGTAAGGCCATCCTTAGAGAGTGTTATCTGGTTGTGGGAGTGTTGTTTAGTTCCTAGGATATTAGAGATGGTTTTCCATTTGCTTTTCATGTTTCCTTTTGCTTCTTTGAATCTAGTTTCATAATATGAAAGTTTAGCTTTTCTTATGATACTGGTAAGCACTGATGAGTACCTCTTAACTACTTCCTTTGTAACTAGGCCAATCCTAAATTTCTTTTCATATTCATGTTTTTTGTTGATTGATTTAATTATGCCACTTGTGAACCACGGGTTATTTTTTCTTTTATCAGTTACTTGTTTGGTAAGGAGGGGACAGTGAGTGTTGTAGAGGCTTAGAGTTTTGGAGAGAAAGAGGTTTGTTAATGAGTTTATATCCCGTGTATTATTAAATTCAGATTCCCAGTTAATATTGTGAAGTGCATTAGAGAGATTGCCTAAAGCTGATTCACTGTGTAGCCTGAAAGAGAGTTTCTTGCTTTCTGGTGGTGCTGTGTCCATGTTTGCTATGAGGAAGGTAGGATAGTGGTCAGTTGTTCTGTCATAGATTACCCCAGATGTAAGGGGAGCTGTTATATTAGTCCATAAGTGATCCAGGGTAGTGACAGATGTTTGAGTGACTCCGGTGGGCTTGGTGATTGTGGGGATTAGCATACAAGAGTGCATGCTGTTACGGAAATAGTCAACTTGTGGGTTGTTTTGAAGACCCAGGTTAATATTGAAATCACCTTCCAGAATGATGTGATTTTTGTTGAGATTGTTATTTATGATAAGATTCCTTGCATTGTCTGAGAATAAAGCTACGTTGGTATTAGGAAATCTATAGATGGCACCGATAGTCAGGGAGGATTTAAGGGATTTACTGGAGAACTTGGCAAAGGTATATTCACAATAGTCGTCTCTATCACTAATGACATTATTGCAGATGAAGGTATCTTTGTAATATATTGCTGTGCCACCTCCTTTTTTGTTAGGCCTGCAGTTATGAATGACTTTATAACCAGCTAAATTGTAGAGTTGGATATAATCATTGCTTAGCCAAGTTTCTGTTAAAATGATGAATGATAATTTAGTACCTAGTACTGTGAGTAGTGCATTTATATCATCAAAATGTTTACCAAGTGACCTAACATTTTGGTTGTAAACTGATAAGCAGGTGCTATTTAGGAGTTTGTTTTTTGCAAGATTTGCTGTGTAATACCTGCAATAATGATGATCAATGTGCTGATTTGTGTGGGTATGGGACAGAAGATTTCGATCAGGATCAATATCAGTAAGCATATAGATACAATAATGTCACGATACAATAAGATAAGCATTTACAGGAATAGTTAAATACCAGATCTGCTGTAAATAGAAAGTAATTATAGCAAAACACAACAATAAACGTAGATACACAAAAAATAGAAACAATTAGAAGTAGAGTAAAGATCCCCGTAGATAGCCAGGAAGGATACAGTAGTTAGGTTAAGAGAGAAGAAAAAATCAGTAGACTGACAAGAATAATATATAGCAAAAAATAAAGAGACAATTAATAATCGTAAAGTAAAAATAATCTTAAGAATAAATTATTTAATAAAGCTTAGTTGTGAACCTATAATTAGTATGAACTTAAGAAAACAAAATGAGCTCAATAATTAATTATACTAAATGATGTATAAATCAAATTACAATTAAGTTTAAAAATTAAAAAAAAATAACAGGGTAAGATTATATTTATGAGCAAGATTTTACTAAGACACTGAGGTAAATGCTTACACAAATACTAAGTCTGCTATAATTAGAGAATAATTATAGCAAAACACAACAATAAATGCAAGTAAACAAAAGAATTGACACAATTAGAAGCAGAATTAAGATCACTAGATAGCCATGAAGGATACACAAGTTTGGTGGAGAGAACAAAAAATCAGTAGAGACTGTCAAGATGAATATATAAAAAAATTGACAAATGATGAATGTAAAGTAAAATAATCTTAAAGATAATTATCTATATAAGCTTAGTTTTTAACCTATAATTAGTATGAACTTAATTAAGAGAACAAAATGAGATCAATAATTAATTTCAATAAATGACATAAATCAGGACAATTAAATTTAAAATTTAAAAACAATAGGGTAAGATTAGATTTAAGAGTAAAATTTTACAATGATACTGAGGTAGATGCTTGCATAAGTGCATGGAGACTTGACTGATTACTTAGGAAATTATATGAATGAGAGAACATTAGGTAAATGGTAAGGCAGAGACAGCACCTTGGACAAGGTTAGATTAAGTTAGGTTAGGCTCAGGCACTCAAAGAGTTATTTTAAGTATTGGCATTGGTCGGGTTCAGGTTTTCAGATATACCACAATCACTAAAGAAGGCAAGTAGTTTTTGGTCACACTTTATATCATATCTTTTTCCTGCACTTTCCTTCTTTGCAATGATCGTTCCATTCCTAGTGTAGCACTGCTTGATAAGACCAGGTTTTTGTTTGCGAATTTTACGCAGCCTGAGGAGGAGGGATCCACGCTGCTTTGTAAGGCACTCATTTATATAGAGGTTGTTTTTTTGCTTAGCAGCTGATTGTATGAGGTCAAACTTAACAGAGGGATTTGCAAGTTTGATGAGCATTCTCAATAGTTTTCCTAGAGAGATTCTAATCCAAGAGAGATTCCTAGAGAGATTCTATTCTAAATTGTTTTCCTAGAGAGGACAACCAGGCACCCCTCCCCACCCGTGCCAAAAACATCCACCGCAGGAAAGATATCAACAGTACAACCGAGGCATCCAAAATCAGAGCAACAGTCAGCAAGAAAATAGAAGACGGCAACACAATAGGGGCGATCAGAGTCATCATCATTGAAGACACAGTTGCCACCAGGAATGCCAATACAGCACAAGCCCTGAGAGAAAAACACTAACCCAGAGCTCCTCGTGATGACAGTGTTCCCCTAGTCGGTGCCAACAGAGCGGAACCCCTGTGTGTGCTCGAATCCGTGGTGCATAAAGCAGCTTTATCCTTCCCACCGGGATCAGCAGGTGGGTTCACAGGACTAAGACCCAACCACATCAAACAAATGCTCAACCCTGCACAGGGAGACATTGCTCAGGGCTTCCTGGTGGAACTAACTAGATTCTCCAACACGTGTCTAACTGGCAACATACCAGAGACCATATGGCCTCTCTTTTTTGGCGCTACCCTCTGTGTCCTGAGGAAAAAAAATGGAGGAATCAGACCGATAGCTGTAGGCAATTCACTCCGGCGCCTCGTCGCTAAGGCTGCTTCTAGAACAGTTAGTCAGGCAGCAGCCGACATGCTGAAGCCAAGACAGCTTGGATTTGGCATTCCCCAAGGGTGTGAGGCAGCGGCTCATGCAGCTAGAGCCTACATTGCCAACATTACGGATGAAAAAGCCCTGATAAAGCTGGACTTCAAAAATGGTTTCAATCTGGTTAGAAGGGATGCAGTACTCAGTGCGGTTCATCGCCTTTTTCCTTCCCTCTACCCATTTGTAAACTCATGCTACAGCAGGAATCTAACTCTGCTATTTGGGGAACATGAAATTGAATCACTAGAAGGTGTCCAACAGGGTGACCCCCTTGCTCCTTTTCTTTTCTGCCTAGTCATCAAGGAAGACACCGATAACCTGTCCAGTGAGCTCAATATTTTGTTTTTGGACGATGGTACTCAAGCTGGCTTCCCCAGACTCACTCTTGGATGCCATAAGAATAATTCAGGAGCAAGTCAAGGCCTCACCCTGAACTCTTCCAAGTGCGAAATAACCTCCACCAACCAGCACATAATAGAGCGAATAAAGGTTGTTTTGCCTGACATTCATACAACCATCCCTGAGGACAGCACACTCCTAGGTGCTCCTCTTGGAGGGAAGGCCATCGACGGGGTCCTTGGTAAGAAGATCACTGACCTGAAGAGGATGAACGAGAGGATTGAAAACATCGATGCTCATGATGCACTTTACCTCATCACCAGATGCTTGTCCCTCCCCAGGCTGACCTACTTTCTACGATGTTCGCTATCTTTCATTAATATTAAATTAGAAGAGTACGACAACTTGCTGAAATAAATGCTAGAAAAAGCCCTCAACCTTTCTCTCAGCGACTCACAGTGGAAACAGGTCTCCCTTCCTGTCAGACTCGGGGGCCTTGGTGTGCGCACAGCAACACAAATTGCTGTACCAGCGTTCCAGTCCTCTTCAGTGGCGTCCGACAACTTGGTGAAGGATCCTACCTGAACACCTAGCTCAACGGGCAGGGATACATGATCCCATCTTCACAGAGTGCACATCCAAATGGGTCTTTCTCGCAGGACCAGCACCCCAACCACTGCCTTCTGAAGCCCATAAGCAATCCAGCTGGGATTGTCCCATTGCCGACCAAGAAGCTGCGACTTTGCTAGAAGCTGCGACAACACCACATGCCACTGCCCGACTTAGAGCTGTAGCAGCTCCCCATGCAGGTGACTTCCTATTAGCAACCTCAAAGTCAGCAACCGGCACCCATCTCACACAGCAGCCCCTCCGAATTGCCGTGGCTCTCCGCCTCGCTGCCCCAATCCACACCGAATACAGGTGTATTTGCGGCAAGGCAGTGGCCGACAGGTACGGACAGCATGGCCTTCTCTGCCAAAGGACCGGAGGATGGCATGCAAGACACTGCGAGGTTAACGACATTATTAAGAGAAGCCTTACCACAGCCGGTTGTCCAGCAGAGAGAGAGCCCCGTTACCTAATGTCCCGCAACTCTGATGAGCCTGTCGGTCGTCCAGATGGAATCACGGTGAACCACTGTAAGAATGGTAAACAGTTGGTGTGGGACTACACTTGCGTTTCAACTTTAGCCAACACCTATGTTGACTTCAGTGCTACACAAGCAGGAGGTGCTGCCAATCACCGGGAAACAGCCAAGTCTCGTAAACACAGAGACCTTGAGCACCACTACAAATTTTGTCCCCATTGTCTTAGAGACACTTGGTGCCTGGGGTAAAAGTGCTGTTAGTTTTTTTGAAGGAGTTGGGGTCCAAGTTAATTGAAACTACTTGAGACCCTAGAGCTGCCAGTTTTCTCTTTCAGCGCCTTAATGTGGCGATCCATAGAGGAAATGCTCACTGCGTTCATGGATCCTGCCCGCCATCTGAGGAGCTGGAAGAGCTCTACAACTTGTGACAAGTAGCCTTGTACCCTGCATGTAACCAATGTTGTATCCCTTTTTGTGTAATGAAATTTTCAAATAAAGTTAGAAATATATACATACATACCAAAAGAATAGGGGTAGTAGGAGAAAAAAATATTAAAGTGTTCAGTGAAGATCCACAAGGTCTTCTTTGAGTACTCTTTATTTTCTTCTCCGAGGCTATGGGTCCCTACACTTGCACCAGAGGTGGTACGCCTTCTAGGTAAAAAAAAATATATATATACATACATATACAGGCATACATACATGCATACATACACATACATATATATACACATACATACATATATATAAACACACACACACACATATATATATATATATATATATATATATATATATATGTATATATATATATATATATATATATATATATATATATATATATATATATATATATATATATATATATATATATATATATATATATATATATATATCATATATTCGGTCATATATTAAATATGACCGAAGAAGTAAGATTAATAATTCTAACACGAATTTTCTCAATCTTTCGTACATTTCTTTTCACTGTTGGAGGTAAATCAAAAATCAATTCTCCAAAATTCATTTTTATTTCTAGTCTGACGCGACACGAGCGCGTTTCGTAAAACTTATTACATTTTCAAAGATTTTAGTTTACAAATACACAACTGAATAGAACTTACGCATCTCCGATTTAATATCTACATTTGAGTGAGGTGGATGGGGTGAGGTGGCATTAATAGGGTATTAATTTCATCAACACAAGACAGAACAAGAGGTGGCATTAATAGGGTATTAATTTCATCAACACAAGACAGAACACGAAACAATGGGTATTGAATAGAAGTGTTTGTAGAAAGCCTATTGGTCCATATTTCTTGATGCTTCTATATTGGAGAGGAATCTTGAGGTGGGTAGAATATAGTTGTGCATTAATTGGCTGTTGATTGCTGGTGTTGACTTCTTGATGTGTAGTGCCTCGCAAACGTCAAGCCGCCTGCTATCGCTGTATCTATCGATGATTTCTGTGTTGTTTACTAGGATTTCTCTGGCGATGGTTTGGTTGTGGGAAGAGATTATATGTTCATTAATGGAGCCCTGTTGCTTATGCATCGTTAAACGCCTAGAAAGAGATGTTGATGTCTTGCCTATATACTGGGTTTTTTTGGAGCTTACAGTCCCCAAGAGGGCATATGAAGGCATAGACGACGTTAGTCTCTTTTAAAGCGTTCTGTTTTGTGTCTGGAGAGTTTCTCATGAGTAGGCTGGCCGTTTTTAACCTCACTGAGGACCAAGTCACTCTCCTAAATCTGGGCATAAACTGTCATGTTTACAAATCTTATAAATAATAAATTTTAATTTACTTTAAACAAATAGAAAAAAAATAAAGATAATCCCCTGGCTATGTACAGTGCAGATCAAAAACTAGAGACAAAGACAAAACACAATATAAAATAAAATAATGATTACATTACTCTACAATAAGCAGGACAAAAATTAGTTAACGGTGCTGAGAATAGGGAGCTGGCTGAGACCTCTACTAATATACATGACATATGCTTAGATTGAAATGTCAGCTCTAGAGCACAAGAATATTCTGAGGCCAACTGCTCATGCGAGACTATATATAGGCGATGCAAAGGGCGCTGGCGTCGCTGATTCACCAATGGGGAGAGTGTTGGTTTGAAGTGGTCGTTTGGTGATCGACGAGGTGGTGCACCGACAGTAAAGGAGGGGGGTGAGGAGTGAGAGTATGGTAGTGTTCTCCCTGTAGAGACGTCTGTTATTCCACTATTATATACTCTTGAATGTGGTAACTTGATGTTACAAACGTATAGAAGTAACGCGATATAGGAAAGAGCAGGCTAAATCTCTCTTGAAAGAGATTACTATATATATTACATATATATATATATATATATATATATATATATATATATATATATATATATATATATATATATATATATATATATATATATATATATATATATATATATATATATATGTCGTACCTAGTAGCCAGAACGCACTTCTCAGCCTACTATGCAAGGCCCGATTTGCCTAATAAGTCAAGTTTTCCTGAATTAATATATTTTCTCTAATTTTTTTCTTATGAAATGATAAAGCTACCCATTTCATTATGTATGAGGTCAATTTTTTTTTATTCGAGTTAAAATTAACATAGATATATGACCGAACCTAACCAACCCTACCTAACCTAACCTAACCTATCTCTATAGGTTAGGTTAGGTTAGGTAGCAGAAAAAGTAAGGTTAGGTTAGGTTAGGTAGCTTAGGTAGTCGAAAAACAATTAATTCATGAAAACTTGGCTTATTAGGCAAATCGGGCCTTGCATAGTAGGCTGAGAAGCGCGTTGTGGCTACTAGGTACGACATACATATATATATATATATATATATATATATATATATATATATATATATATATATATATATATATATATATATATATATATATATATATATATATATATATATATATATATAGTACCTAGTAGCCAGAACGCACTTTTTGGCCTACTATGCAAGGCCCGATTTGCCTAATAAGCCAAGTTTTCTTGAATTAATATATTTTCTCAATTTTTTTTCTTATGAAATGATAAAGGTACCCATTTCATTATGTATGAGGTCAATTTTTTTTATTGGAGTTAAAATTAACGTAGATATATGACCGATCCTAACCAACCTTACCTAACATATATATATATATATATATATATATATATATATATATATATATATATATATATATATATATATATATATATATATATATATATATACATTATTAAATATGACCGAAAAAGTAAGATTAATAATTCTAACACGAATTTTCTCAATCTTTCGTACATTACGCTTCACTGTTGGAGGTAAATCAAAAATCACTTCTCCAAAATTCATTTTTATTTCTAGTCTGACGCGACACGGGCGCGTTTCGTAAAACTTATTACATTTTCAAAGACTTCACAAATACACAACTGATTAGAACTTACGTCTCACTGATATTATATCTACATTTGAGTGAGGTGGGAAGGGTGATGTGGCATTAACACAAGACAGAACAGGAGGGGATATTAATAGGGTATTAAAAGTTTCAACACAAGACAGAACAGAAACAATGGGTATTGAATAGAAGTGTTTGTAGAAAGCCTATTGGTCCATATTTCTTGATGCTTCTATATTGGAGCGGAGTCTTGAGGTGGGTAGAATATAGTTGTGCAATAATTGGCTGTTGATTGCTGGTGTTGACTTCTTGATGTGTAGTGCCTCGCAAACGTCAAGCCGCCTGCTATCGCTGTATCTATCGATGATTTCTGTGTTGTTTACTAGGATTTCTCTGGCGATGGTTTGGTTATGGGAAGAGATTATATGTTCCTTAATGGAGCCCTGTTGCTTATGCATCGTTAAACGCCTAGAAAGAGATGTTGTTGTCTTGCCTATATACTGGGTTTTTTGGAGCTTACAGTCCCCAAGTGGGCATTTGAAGGCATAGACGACGTTAGTCTCTTTTAAAGCGTTCTGTTTTGTGTCTGGAGAGTTTCTCATGAGTAGGCTGGCCGTTTTTCTGGTTTTATAGTAAATCGTCAGTTGTATCCTCTGATTTTTGTCTGTAGGGATAACGTTTCTATTAACAATATCTTTCAGGACCCTTTCCTCCGTTTTATGAGCTGTGGAAAAGAAGTTCCTGTAAAATAGTCTAATAGGGGGTATAGGTGTTGTGTTAGTTGTCTCTTCAGAGGTTGCATGGCTTTTCACTTTCCTTCTTATGATGTCTTCGATGAAACCATTGGAGAAGCCGTTATTGACTAGGACCTGCCTTACCCTACAGAGTTCTTCGTCGACTTGCTTCCATTCTGAGCTGTGGCTGAGAGCACGGTCGACGTATGCGTTAACAACACTCCTCTTGTACCTGTCGGGGCAGTCGCTGTTGGCATTTAGGCACATTCCTATGTTTGTTTCCTTAGTGTAGACTGCAGTGTGGAAACCTCCGCCCTTTTCTATGACTGTTACATCTAGAAAAGGCAGCTTCCCATCCTTTTCCGTCTCGTAAGTGAAACGCAGCACAGAACTCTGCTCAAATGCCTCCTTCAGCTCCTGCAGATGTCTGACATCAGGTACCTGTGTAAAAATGTCGTCAACATACCTGCAGTATATGGCCGGTTTCAAGTTCATGTCGACTAAGACTTTTTGCTCGATGGTACCCATGTAGAAGTTTGCAAACAGGACACCTAGGGGAGAACCCATGGCGACCCCATCTACTTGCTTATACATGTGCCCATCCGGGCTCAAGAAGGGTGCCTCTTTAGTACAAGCTTGGAGTAGTTTCCTCAGAATACTTTCTGGCATGTCAAGAGGAGTACAGGCTGGATCACGATACACTCTGTCGGCTATCATTCCGATTGTCTCGTCCACAGGTACGTTGGTAAACAGCGATTCTACGTCCAACGAGGCTCTTATCCCTGTGGCCCGTGTGCCCCGCAGTAAGTCCACAAATTCCTTTGGAGACTTCAGGCTGAAGGCGCAAGGAACATAAGGAGTCAGCAGGCCGTTGAGTCGCTTCGCCAGTCTGTACGTGGGTGTGGGTATCTGGCTAATGATTGGCCGAAGTGGGTTTCCAGGCTTGTGCGTCTTGACATTTCCATACGCATATCCAGGTTTATATTCCCCAATGATCTTTGGCAGGTGGAGTCCGGATTTCTTGGCGTTCACAGTTTCGATCAGTTTGTTGACCTTTGCTTTTAATTCGGCTGTAGTGTCCTTCGTTACCCTTTGGAACTTAGTTTGGTCAGAGAGTATGATGTTCATTTTCGCCAGATATTCGTTTTTTTTAAGAATGACATATATTGGCGACTTGTCACCTCTCCTGACAACTATCTCCTTGTTCTCACGAAGGCTTTTAGCTGCCGCTTTAAGCTCGGGGGACAGTATGGTGCTTCTGTAGTTGCCTCGATTCTTTCCTCCTTCTGCAATAAGTTCTGCTTGTAAGGTATCTTTGGTAGTGACCTTCTTTTGTGTCTCGAGGTCGAATATGTCGTCCAACAGAATTTCCAACTCTACTTTCCGGGCCATTTCACTCGGTCTGGACATAACATGACAGTTTATGCCCAGATTTAGGAGAGTGACTTGGTCCTCAGTGAGGTTAATTCCTGCAAGGTTCAGGAAGCCATCTCTTGGTCGTGGAATTGCCATAGGTCCTCCATATAATGTTGTTAGTTTCTTGATAATCCTTGTTTCAGTGCTGAGGTGATGTTGGTCTGTGAGGATGTCGAGGTGTTGTTCAATGCGGGTACGGATACTATGGTCGATGTTGCTATTTTTCCACTCGTTTGTAGCATGAAGTAGTTGCGTTTTGTTGTCTTTGATTTCATTCTCTGCCTTGTATATCTGATCACGAATCAGATCCTGGCGATATTTTATCGTGAAGGCTTGATTCCTTGCTGCTGGGTCGTGCACTTTAATATTAGTATATTTTGGTAGCAGTCTTTCCTGTAGACATATATTATTAAATATGACCGAAAAAGTAAGATTAATAATTCTAACACGAATTTTCTCAATCTTTCGTACATTACGCTTCACTGTTGGAGGTAAATCAAAAATCACTTCTCCAAAATTCATTTTTATTTCTAGTCTGACGCGACACGGGCGCGTTTCGTAAAACTTATTACATTTTCAAAGACTTCACAAATACACAACTGATTAGAACTTACGTCTCACTGATATTATATCTACATTTGAGTGAGGTGGGAAGGTACCTTACAAGCAGAACTTATTGCAGAAGGAGGAAAGAATCGAGGCAACTACAGAAGCACCATACTGTCCCCCGAGCTTAAAGCGGCAGCTAAAAGCCTTCGTGAGAACAAGGAGATAGTTGTCAGGAGAGGTGACAAGTCGCCAATATATGTCATTCTTAAAAAAGACGAATATCTGGCGAAAATGAACATCATACTCTCTGACCAAACTAAGTTCCAAAGGGTAACGAAGGACACTACAGCCGAATTAAAAGCAAAGGTCAACAAACTGATCGAAACTGTGAACGCCAAGAAATCCGGACTCCACCTGCCAAAGATCATTGGGGAATATAAACCTGGATATGCGTATGGAAATGTCAAGACGCACAAGCCTGGAAACCCACTTCGGCCAATCATTAGCCAGATACCCACACCCACGTACAGACTGGCGAAGCGACTCAACGGCCTGCTGACTCCTTATGTTCCTTGCGCCTTCAGCCTGAAGTCTCCAAAGGAATTTGTGGACTTACTGCGGGGCACACGGGCCACAGGGATAAGAGCCTCGTTGGACGTAGAATCGCTGTTTACCAACGTACCTGTGGACGAGACAATCGGAATGATAGCCGACAGAGTGTATCGTGATCCAGCCTGTACTCCTCTTGACATGCCAGAAAGTATTCTGAGGAAACTACTCCAAGCTTGTACTAAAGAGGCACCCTTCTTGAGCCCGGATGGGCACATGTATAAGCAAGTAGATGGGGTCGCCATGGGTTCTCCCCTAGGTGTCCTGTTTGCAAACTTCTACATGGGTACCATCGAGCAAAAAGTCTTAGTCGACATGAACTTGAAACCGGCCATATACTGCAGGTATGTCGACGACATTTTTACACAGGTACCTGATGTCAGACATCTGCAGGAGCTGAAGGAGGCATTTGAGCAGAGTTCCGTGCTGCGTTTCACTTACGAGACGGAAAAGGATGGGAAGCTGCCTTTTCTAGATGTAACAGTCATGGAAAAGGGCGGAGGTTTCCACACTGCAGTCTACACTAAGGAAACAAACATAGGAATGTGCCTAAATGCCAACAGCGACTGCCCCGACAGGTACAAGAGGAGTGTTGTTAACGCATACGTCGACCGTGCTCTCAGCCACAGCTCAGAATGGAAGCAAGTCGACGAAGAACTCTGTAGGGTAAGGCAGGTCCTAGTCAATAACGGCTTCTCCAATGGTTTCATCGAAGACATCATAAGAAGGAAAGTGAAAAGCCATGCAACCTCTGAAGAGACAACTAACACAACACCTATACCCCCTATTAGACTATTTTACAGGAACTTCTTTTCCACAGCTCATAAAACGGAGGAAAGGGTCCTGAAAGATATTGTTAATAGAAACGTTATCCCTACAGACAAAAATCAGAGGATACAACTGACGATTTACTATAAAACCAGAAAAACGGCCAGCCTACTCATGAGAAACTCTCCAGACACAAAACAGAACGCTTTAAAAGAGACTAACGTCGTCTATGCCTTCAAATGCCCACTTGGGGACTGTAAGCTCCAAAAAACCCAGTATATAGGCAAGACAACAACATCTCTTTCTAGGCGTTTAACGATGCATAAGCAACAGGGCTCCATTAAGGAACATATAATCTCTTCCCATAACCAAACCATCGCCAGAGAAATCCTAGTAAACAACACAGAAATCATCGATAGATACAGCGATAGCAGGCGGCTTGACGTTTGCGAGGCACTACACATCAAGAAGTCAACACCAGCAATCAACAGCCAATTATTGCACAACTATATTCTACCCACCTCAAGACTCCGCTCCAATATAGAAGCATCAAGAAATATGGACCAATAGGCTTTCTACAAACACTTCTATTCAATACCCATTGTTTCTGTTCTGTCTTGTGTTGATACTTTTAATACCCTATTAATATCCCCTCCTGTTCTGTCTTGTGTTAATGCCACATCACCCTTCCCACCTCACTCAAATGTAGATATAATATCAGTGAGACGTAAGTTCTAATCAGTTGTGTATTTGTGAAGTCTTTGAAAATGTAATAAGTTTTACGAAACGCGCCCGTGTCGCGTCAGACTAGAAATAAAAATGAATTTTGGAGAAGTGATTTTTGATTTACCTCCAACAGTGAAGCGTAATGTACGAAAGATTGAGAAAATTCGTGTTAGAATTATTAATCTTACTTTTTCGGTCATATTTAATAATATATGTCTACAGGAAAGACTGCTACCAAAATATACTAATATATATATATATATATATATATATATATATATATATATATATATATATATATATATATATATATATATATATATGTCGTACCTAGTAGCCAGAACGCACTTCTCAGCCTATTATGCAAGGCCCGATTTGCCTAATAAGCCAAGTTTTCATGAATTAATGTTTTTTCGACTACCTAACCTAACCTAACTTTTTCGGCTACCTAACCTATAAAGATAGGTTAGGTTAGGTTAGGTAGGGTTGGTTAGGTTCGGTCATATATCTACGTTAATTTTAACTCCAATAAAAAAAATTTGACCTCATACATAATGAAATGGGTAGCTTTATCATTTCATAAGAAAAAAATTTGAGAAAATGTATTAATTCAGGAAAACTTGGCGTATTAGGCAAATCGGGCCTTGCATAGTAGGCTCAGAAGTGCGTTCTGGCTACTAGGTACGACATATATATATATATATATATATATATATATATATATATATATATATATATATATATATATATATATATATATATATATATATATATATATATATATATATATATATATATACACATATATTCATATATTCATATATATATATATATATATATATATATATATATATATATATATATATATATATATATATATATATATATATATATATATATATATATGTCGTACCTAGTAGCCAGAACGCATTTCTCAGCCTACTATGCAAGGCCCGATTTGCCTAATAAGCCAAGTTTTCATGCATTAATTGTTTTTCGACTACCTAACCTACCTAACCTAACCTAACCTAACTTTTTCGGCTACCTAACCTAACCTAAGCTATAAAGATAGGTTAGGTTAGGTTAGGTTAGGTAGGGTTGGTTAGGTTCGGTCATATATCTACGTTAATTTTAACTCCAATAAAAAAAATTGACCTCATACATAATGAAATGGGTAGCTTAATCATTTCATAACAAAAAAATTAGAGAAATCATATTAATTCAAGAAAACTTGGCTTATTAGGCAAATCGGGCCTTGCATAGTAGGCCGAAAAGTGCATTCTGGCTACCAGGTACGACATATATATATATATATATATTAGTATGTTTTGGTAGCAGTCTTTCCTGTAGACATATATTATTAAATATGACCGAAAAAGTAAGAATAATAATTCTAACACGAATTTTCTCAATCTTTCGTACATTTATTTTCATCGTTGGAGGTAATTCAAAAATCAATTCTCCAAAATTCATTTTTATTTCTAGTCTGATGCGACACGAGCGCGTTTCGTAAAACTTATTACATTTTCAAAGACTTTAGTTTACAAATACACAACTGAATAGAACTTACACATCTCCGGTTTTGTTTATATCTACTTTTGAGTGAGGTAGATGGGGTGAGGTGGCATTAATATCCCTATTGACAATCATCCCGATTGTCTCGTGTTTACCAACGTACCTGTGGACGAGACAATCGGGATAATAGCCGACAGAGTGTATCGTGATCCAGCCTGTACTCCTCTTGACATACCCGAAAATATCCTAAGGAAACTACTCCAAGCTTGTACTAAAGAGGCACCCTTCTTGAGGCCGGATGGGCACATGTTGTTACAGTGCCCTCTCCTATCTCTTTCGTTTGCCTGCTTTAAGAGTCATATCAGCTCTCCCTACTGATTCTCTGAGGTTCAGGGAGTCTAATAATATATGTGGCGACCAGACCGACTGCCAGTAAAGGGAAGGAAGTTACATTATAAGTTGTAAATAAAGGGAAATTGGCGCCCTGTTATAAAATGAAAGAGTATCCCCTAATGCAGATATGACCTTTTGGAAGGGACACTAGCCGATCGCGGATTGGCCGACTTAGGTCGCGGGCGACAAATCAGGGCCCGCCATGACGTCACCGAGTGCCCCGGGCGGCGCCAACGTCAGAAGTGACCCGACCTTGGAAGTGACAGGACGCACCTCGGTCTGCTCTCGAGGATTAGAGGCTCTACAAGCCTTTCTTGGTGGATTAGTGCTGGCTATTGCACCCCATAGGATATATTGGAGCCCCTGCGCTTCTGGGAAGCAAAAGGAACCAAGTTTATTGAGCGAAAGAGGGCCAAACTTGGAAAATATTCGGCGACGACGCAGGGCGGCGACGTTGGACGTTGAAGGTCAGAAAAGGTGTGGCGGGCAAGCCTAGCTGTGACCGGGTCACATCCACTGAGGGTCTTGGAAGGACGACACCGTGCCTAGGACGAGGAGCAACGCCTTGTGGAAGGGGCGAGTGTGGGAAAAATAGTGATTAGCTCAGCGCCCATCGATGAACCAGGATTAGGGCAGCTGAATCTCAGGGAATGGAACGGCGACGACGCGAAGGCTCCACGACACCTGAGGACCTGTGGAACGTCCTGGATCGTCAAGGATCGACCCAAGGAAGCGTGGGAACCTCACACCATCGAGGGACAGGCGTCGTGAGCCAGGAATGTAAGGTAGATCATTTTCCCTCCCATTTCCCCTTGTGTGAGTAGGCTAGTTAGGCCACAATAGTTACTTATGTGTGTGGCAACAGGACATTAATACTTTAGTAGTAGAGTAGGCTGCAAGGCAGCTTGTGTCCAGGACTGTCAGAGAGGACAGTGTGTATGGATGGCAGGACAGAGAAGAAGAGGCGCCGACGTGGTTAAGAGGCCCTCCTGTGAGAGTGTGGGACTCCTGTCTTTCTACCCAGTTGAAGGAGTGTTGGAGGTCGTGGAAGAAGAGGCTGACGATCTCCAGACTTATTATCCATATTTCCATATTCATGTATTACTTGTGATTGTGTGTGTGTTCATGTAATTTGCATCAGTAAATTCACACATTTTATCACTGTGTTTAAGTGTGTCTCCATTTATGATAATTCTCTATGAGCATACACGAAGGTTATCATAGTACCACCTAGGGGACACAACGTTCTCTATAGACGTTCTTATTGCCTGGAGGGTGGTAAAGACAGCACAGACTTTCATAAAAGTGTACCCTTAGCCATCCAATCAGTATCGGTGCCTGAATGGTGGCAACTATTAACGTAGTGGCTAGAGAGAGGTAAAGCCACACAGACCTTCCTGGGAGAGTACCCTGGGCCAACAGTCTAGTAGCAGATCTATGGGAGTAGCAATCTTCTGGCTACAAACAATATATAATACACCCACTGAACTGCATTGCTGGGGTGCAGATATAATAACCCAGCTGGCGACCTTGCTAAGAAGAAGATAGAGAAGACAGGCTGGGAAAGGAGTTCCTGCAACCTTTTTGTCTGGCAGGCAAGACTCAGGGAGGTTATTGTTATAAGGTAAGCCTGAGTCTTCCTTCACTCCTCCACGGGTCTAGGCCGGAACTGTTAACAGCAGTTTCCCCGTGTTTGACTGAAGGGCTTCCAGGGTGAATCAGTGGCACCCCCTTTTGTGGTGGAAGCAAAGACCTGCGGAGGTGGGCATTGTTGGTCCTCTCTTGTGTGACCAACACAAGAGAGGTCGTGCATGTCTTTCTTGAATGTCCTGACTTCCAGGACGAGCGTATGTCTTGCTTTCCGACCGCCCCTCGCGGTCACCTGTCCCTCAATGGAATTCTTGGTGACTCGGATACTTTTGATATCGTTCGCCTTATGCATTTTTGTTCTCGTATTGGCATCCTTGGTGATATTTAGCGCCCTCTGATTATTCTGCGCATTTGATGGTGCTACATAGCCTTCCCGGTTTGGTGCCTTCTTTTGATAATTACTTACTTCTTAGCTTCCCCTCTGAGGCAGCTTTGAAGGTAAGAAAATTTGATTACCGTATCCATAGAAGTTTTAGAATGAATATGGACTTTAAATGATGTCCAAAATTTATCTCAATTCTCTTCATCCAGTCCAGCAAATGTTGGCAAATCCAAAGAAGATAAACGTGCCTCTGCTTGTAATACACTGGGATGAGATACAGGAATCTTTGGAGTTACTGTGTAGTTTTCAACTAAACCAATTAGAAGATTTAATATGTCTTGGGTGTTATCTTCATACTGAGAAGTTTCTGCTATAGCTTGATCTATTTCATCAGAATCAATGTCACTATCCGTTAACACAATGATGTAAGACCCAATCATAGCCTTGTTCGAACTTGAGACCAGCTACTCTCAGAGAAATTTCCAACTGATGGTAATCAACTAGAGTTGCCTTTGATAAGTTTTCTGACTTATTGAGCAATCTATATAAATGACCTTTAAGGCTTACCAGGGATCTCTTTAGTTTTTCAGGCGTAGACATGGTAACTTTATGTTCAAACTTTGTAGGGCTTGAATATTTGTTACTGAAGTAACTTGGATACTTGTGTATTTACTCGCCAGTATCGTGACAATATATATAAATAAAAATGGAAATGTTCGTTTGTTCAAAATCGATAATCTCCGAAAGTTCTTCACCGATTGCTTTGAAATTTTCACACAACGTTCCTTTCACATCCGAGCAGGTTTTAATATACATACTATATAGATGTCACCTCTGTGACGGTATAAAACATGCTTTTTCTGAAAAAGTGTGTTTTTCATGTGAAAGAAATCTTCAAAATCTCTTTACCGATTGCTTTGAAATTTTGACCCAACGTTGTATTCGAATAGGCGCATCTTTTTATACATCTACTATATACATGCCTCACCTGTGACAGGAAATAACATGCTTTTTTTGAAAAATAGCACTATCTGTTGGACGTAAGAGCAACACACGCTGTAATCACCAAAAATTCTTCACCAATTGATTTGAAATTTTGACACAACGTTGTATTTGAATAGGCGCGTCTTTAAATATTCATACTATATAGATGCCATCCCTGTGACAGGTAAAAACATGCATTTTTGAAAACAGCACCATTTGTTGCACATAATGGCAACATGCACAATATATTAAATATGTCACGAATTCCATTTCAGTGTTTCCGATTGCATTCATAAATTTTATTTTCATAGATTTCGATTTATTTTATTTTTTAGTGAATTATTTTGTGTGACATTGTGTTGGAATTGAGCTGTGTTGTTTACCATACCGTTCATTTCGTAAGTATAGATGCCACACCTGTGACAGGTAAAACTATGCTTTTCTAGAAAAACAGTGCCATCTGTTGCATGTAAGAGCAACACACATGTTATACTTGGAAATGTTACAATTTATTTTCAATGTTTCTGATTGCATATATAAACTGAATTTCATAGATTTTGATTTATTTTCATTTTGATTTAATTATTTTGTGTGAATTGCATTGGAATTGAGCAGTTTTTTTACCAAACCGTTCATTTCGTGAGTATACTTCACTTTTATATTTTTTTCATATTTTCATTTAGTTTTTTAACTGTTTTAATTATATTTCAGTGATGGAAACATCAGATGGTATGATGTTCCAAATTTTCTGATGGGAACATCAGATCATTTGGGAAGGAACCGTATGAGGGAGTGGGGAATGGAGGGGATTACGAGGGGACTGAAGTGAGAGATGGTGCGGAGGACGAGGGGGACAAGAAAGGGGGTAAAGATGGAGAAGGACGAGGGGATGTGGCAGTTTGGGATGGTGGGGACGAGGGGATGGGGGAATGGAGATGGTGTGGAGGACAAAGGGGACAGGGGAGATGGGCACGGAGGGAAAGATGAGGGGATGGTGGAGTGAGGAATGGTGGGGAGGACGAGAGGACGGTGGAGTTAGGAATTGTTGGGAGGCCGAGAAGACGGGTGAGAAGGGAATGGTGGTGAGGACTGGGGGACAGGGAAGGTTGCTGTGGCTCAACAACGCACATGCGTTGTTGAGCCACAGCAAGGCGTGGCCGGGTACTGCTAGTCTATATAAATAAAAATGGAAATATTCGTTTGTTCATAATCGCAAATCTCCGCAATTTCTTCACCAATTGCTTTGAAATTTTCCCACAACGTTCCATTCGCATCCGAGCAGGTTTTTATAAACATGCTATATAGATGTCACGTCTGTGATGGTAAAAAACATGTTTTTTTCTGAAAAACTGTTTTTTTCATGTGAGGGAAACCTCTTTACCGATTGCGTTGAAATTTTGACACAACGCTGCATTCGAATAGACGCATCTTTTTACATACCTACTATATACCTGCCTCACGTGTGGCAAGAAAAAACATGCTTATTTCGAAAAACAGCACCATCTGCTGGTCGTAAGAGCAACACATGCTGTAATCTCCGAAATTTCCTCACTGATTGCCTTGAAATTTTAACAAAATGTTGCATTTGAATAGGCGCGTCTTTTCATATACCTACTATATAGATGCCACCCCTGTGACAGGTAAAAACATGCTTTTTTTAAAAACAGCGCCATCTGTTGCACATAAGATCAACACATGCTATGCTAAATTTGTTTGAAATGGAATTGTGTTTCTGATTTCATTGATAAATGGAATTTTCTTAAATTTCGATTTATTTTAATTCTGATTTAATTATTTTGTGTGACACTGCGTTGGAATTGAGCTGTCTTGTTAACCATACCGATCATTTCTTGAGTATAGTTTATTTTTCTATTTTTTCATTATTTTTCATTTCGTTTTTTGAATTTTTTCATCTTATATTTCAGTGATGGGGACATCTGGCGCCAGATTCACGAAGCAGTTATGCAAGTACTTACGAAAGTGTCCATCGTTCCTCATGGTGGGAAGGACTGGGAGACAGGGGAAGGTTGCTGTGGCTCAGTAACGCACATGCGTTGCTGAGCCACAGCAACGCGTGACCGGGTACACCTAGTAGCCTAATATTTCCGGACTAGGCTATGTGCTACCTCGTCTGGAGGTTAGCTTACCTTCCTAGTAGTAAATAGCTAATATTTGAGTGATACACAGATGCCACTACGGTAGTACCTTGGGGCTAGCTCATCTTTATCATCTAGAATATACTAGTATGGTCTAATACAGTACTAGTTAGAATTGATCCTACCTAAGAAAGTAGCTAAATAGTTTAGGCTGAAATTTTACATAACTTAATACAATTACAGTCAGAAATCCTACCCCTTATGGTTGGCATCAATACAAGAAATGTTGCAATAATGTGGATATATCAGTGCTATTTTCTGGGGATTTTTTTTTTTTTGTAAATTGATATACAGAATATGGGCACTTGAAAAATACAAGTGTGAAAATTATAAATATATACAGTCAAATTTGGCTTGCTAGCCACAACCTCCTATGGTGGTTGATAGTGTTAATTAATTTATCGACAACATGTGTCCTGAACTCTCTTGACAGGTGTACTCAATCTGGGGCCAAGTTCTGACGATATGGTCTAGATGTAAAGTGAATATAAGTGGCGTCCAGCCCTACTCTTTTTCGCGGCCGAAAATATATATATATATTTAGCTGAGTATTCAGGGTTCACTCTCCAACGATTATCACTCTTCAGTTGGCGAGGTTCCACTAATGTCAACACGACAGAGTGGCTAATTTCCTTAAAGGAATTAATGATATTTTTTAGATGATTAATAATTTCAGCTGGGTGACGAATTGGATGGATATCATTATCACCTAAATATATTATGGTTAGATGGTAAGACCATTTTTACCTTTGTGTGAGGTATAGGCCTAAGAGTTGTGGGTAATTGGCTATGACCCACTTAGGCTACTTTAAACATTAAATCTTTGTTTAATTTATTAATAATGAAATTAATATGCTTTATGCTATAATATGTGGCAGTCTGCTAACAGCCGTAAATAAAAGGGGAATACATGTATAGCCTAGTACTTGATAATACTACTCAACTACTAGTATACTATTATCAGGGTTAGTAAATGATTAGTTAATCATAATAGATTATAGGACCAGTGATTTGGCTTGATATACTGGACCGTAAAATGTTTATGAAATGTTACTGGTTTATATAAATTAGTAATTATAGATTTAATGCTAAATCTGGTTCATCCGGTCTGAAGTTGACCAAAAAGAATGTGGCTCAGAATATTAATAATAATTATAATAAATATAAATAACTTCGAAGGACCCCCCTTTAAAGAAACTGAAATAAAAAAAATATATAAAAAGGAAATAAATCAGAGAATCAGTACTTTTGGATCTCTTGAATAATAAATTGTTAAATATTAAAACAATAAATGGACTGTAGAATGAATTGAAATATTGAGCAGAATCGTACCAATTATGAACAGAAATTTCTATCAATATTAGACAAAACTGACTGTACAAAAATGTTGGAAGTCATGAGATAATTTACTCAACATCTGACAAAGCTCGGTGGTTAACTAGGGTATAGATATTTAATCGAATCACGTCACTTTTTTGAGGCCACGTGAGCAACATAAATGCGAACAAGTTTGAGTGATCCTCAAACCAATATGTAACTGAAAAGTGAACACCCCAGAAGGATTCGAACCCAGACAACCATGAGAACTTTGCACATATGTGTATCTGGTACCTTAGCGACACGACCAAACTGACTGTACAAAAATGTTGGAAGTCATGAGACTATTTACCCAACATCTGAGAGCGCTCGGAGGTCAACCTGGACACAGATATTTCATTGAATCACAACACTTTTTGGGTAAACATGAGAAACATACGTGATGCACTTTCACATACGTGGTACCTTAGACACTAGACCAAACTGACTGTACAAAAATGTTGGAAGTCATGTGATTATTTACCTTGGTTAACTTGAGTACAGATATTTTATCGAATCATCTCATTCTTGTGGGGCCATGTGAGCATCACAAATGCGAACAAGCTTGCACGTCCCCAGTCAGCCAGGAGCACTATGCATCTTTGCGTGTCTGGTACCTTACCCACTAGCCCAAACTGACTGTACAAAAATTTTGGAAGTTGTGAGACTTTTTACCCATCATCTGAAAGGGCTCGGATGTCAAAAAGGGCACAAATATTTTATCGAAACACCTCACTTTTTGAGGCCAAGTGAGCAACACAAATGTGAGCAAGCTTGAATTGTCCTGAAGCCAAAATGCAACCAAAACCTCCACACTCCAGAAGGAATCGAACCCCATACAGATGCAATATGCCCATTCGTTTATCGAATGTGCATATTGCATCTGTATGGGGTTTATTTTCGTTCATTCGAAAATTTTGAAAGTCGTGAGACTTTTAATCAAACTTCCGACAGCACTTGGTGGTCATCTTGAGAACAGATATTTCATCGTATCACCTCACTTTTTGAGGCAACCTAACACAAATGCGAACAAGCTTGAATGGTCCCAAAGCCAATATGCAAAGGAAAACTCAACACCACAGAATGATCCTATACCAGACAGCCAGGAGCACTATGCATCTTCGCGTATCTGGTACTTTAGCCGCGAGACCAAACTAACTGAATAACAATTGTTGGATACCATGTGACTATTTTCCCAACATCCGACAGCGCTCGGAGGCCTAATTGGGCACAGTCATTCCATTGACTCACCTCACATTTTGGGGCCAAGTGAGCAAAACAAATGTGAATAAGCTTGAATGGTTCCAAGGCCAATATGCACCTGAAAACTCAACTCCCCAGGAGGATTCGAACCCTAGACAGCCAGGATCACTGTGCACCTTCACGTGTCTGGTAACATAGCTACTAGACCAAACTGATTATACAAAATTGTTGGAAGTCGTGAGGTCGTGAGGCAACATCCGACTGCGCTCGGAAGCCTAATTGGGTACAGTCATTTCATCGAAACACCTCACTTTTTGGGGCCAAGTGAGCAAAACAAATGTAAATAAACTTGAATGGTCCCGTAGCCACTGTGCATCCGAAAACTCCACACAGCAAAAGAATTCAAACCAAGCCAGCCAGGATCACTTTGCACCTTCATGTATCTGGTCACTTAGCTACCAGACCAAACTGACTATACAAAAATATTGTTTGTTCTGAGATTACCCAACATCCGACAGCGCTCGGAGATCAACTTGGACACAGGTTTTTGAACTAATTACCTGACTTTTTGAGGCCACGTGAGTAACACAAATGTGAACCATCTTGATTAGTTATTAAGCCAATATGCAACCGAAAAATCCACACCCCCCTGATGGATTCGAACCCTAGACAGCCAGGAGCAATATGCATTTTCCAGTATGTGCTACCTTAGATGCTAGACCAAACTGACTGTACAAAAACGTTGGAAGTTCTGTGACTATTTATCCATCATCCGACAAGGCTCAGATGTCAAAAAGTGCACAGATATTTTATCAAGTCAACTCTCTTTTTGAGCCACGTGGCCAACACAAATGCGAACAAGCTTGAATGGTCCCCAAGCCAATATGCAACCGAAACCTTTACACCCCAAAAGGATTCGAACCCAGACAGCCAGGAGCACTTAGTACATTCACGTATCTGGTACCTTTGCCAGTAGTCCAAACTTACTGTACGAAAATGTTGGAAGTCGTGAGACTATTTACCCAACATCCGACCGCACTCGAAGAAAAACTTAGGCACAGATATTTCACCGAATCTCCTCAATTTTTGGGGCCATGTGAGCAACACAGATGCGAACAACCTTGAATGGTCACCAAGCAAATATGCAACCAAAAACTCCACACCCAAGATGGATTCGAACCCAGACATCCAGGAGCACTTTGCACCTTCGCGTATCTGGTACCTTAGCCTCTAGAACAAACTGACTGTACAAAAAAGTTTTAAGTTGTGAGACCCCAACATCTGACAGCGCTCGGATGTACACTTGGGCATAGATATTTCATTAAATCACCTTACTTTTTTTGGGCCACGTGAGCAACACAAATGCGAACATGCTTGAACGGTCCTCAAGCCAAAAACTCCACACCCCAGACAGCCAGGAGCACTATCCACCTTCGCATTTCAGGTACCTTAGCCACTAGACTAAACTGAATGTACAAAAATGTTGGAAGGCTTAATACTATTTTCCCACCATCGTCAGAGATCAGAGTTCAACTTGGGAGCAGATATCTCATCGAATGACTTCGCTTTTTGTGGCCACGTTAGCAACACAAATACGAACAAACTTGAATGGTCCCGAACCCAATAAGCAACCAAAAACTCCACACCCATGGAGAATTCGAACCCAGACTGCCAGGATCGCTATGCAGGTCCGCGAATCTGGTACGTTAGCCACTAGACCAAACAGACTGAGAATATATAACCATCATCTGACAGCACTCGGAGGTCCACTTGGGCACAGATATTTTATCGAATCACCTCACTTTTCGGGCCAACATGAGCAACACAAATGCGAACATGCTTGAATGATCCCCAAGCCAATATGCAACAAAAAACTTCTCACCCCAGAAGGATTCGAAGCCAGATAGCCGGGAGCAATATGCACCTTCGCATTTCTGGTACCTTAGCCACTAGACCAAACTGACTGTACAAAAATGTTGGAAGTCGTAAGATTACTTACCAAACAACCAGCAACGCTCGAAGGTCAACTTGTGGACAGATATTTCATTGAATAACCTCACTTTTTTGGGCCACGTGAGCAAATCAAATGCAAACAAGCTTGAACGGTCCTCAAGCCGAAAACTCCACACCCCTGAAGCGTTCGAACCCCAGACAGCCAGGAGCACTATGCAGGTTCGCGTATCTTGTTCCATAGCCACTAGATCAAACTGACTGAACCAAAATTTTGGAAGTCGTGATACTATTTACCCAACATGATACAGGGTTCAGGGGGTAAACTTGAGGACAGATATTTTATAGAATCACCTCACGTTTTGGGGCCGTGTGAGCAACACAAATGCCAAAAAGCTTGAATGGTCTCAAAGCTAATATGCTACCGAAAACTCAACACCCCAGATGGATTTGAACCCAGACAGCCAGGAGCAATATGCACCTTAGCATTTCTGGTACCTGTTCCATCCCGGAATGCCTAAGGGGGTAGGGGACTTATGGAGCTTAAACCTCCAAACCTCTCTGGCTACTACACAAGACTATTCCTCGCATACAGGTAAACCACGTTCCCCAACCACTCTCGGCCGAAACAGACAACCCGACCACGGCAGCCACACTCCCGCTACCGCTGATCGAGCAACAAAGATCTCTTGAGTGCTTGTATTTTGACCAGGAGATCACCCTGTACGCCTCTAGATTGTGGGGAGGGGCTCAGTGTTACACATTCAGGTGGTGCGGCTCCAAGACTGGCCTCGTTGTCTTGTGCACACACCCTTCTCGAGCCACTGTGACTTCCCCACGCTCTCCTTGCTCGGAATGATCTCCTCAGTCCCCCATTACTGAGTTAATATTCCGTAAAACCATAGCCACAGCCGTAGTCCTTTCTCTCTCTCTCCTTCTCTCTCTCTCTCTCTCTCTCTCTCTCTCTCTCTCTCTCTCTCTCTCTCTCTCTCTCTCTCTCTCTCTCTCTCTCTCTCTCTCTCTCTCTCTCTCTCTCTCTTCTGCTTTCTGTGAAGCCTCACTAGGGCAAGGGTTAACACCTGTTAACTAAACACATTGAATAAAACAAAGAATATATACAACACATTTATATACAAGACATAAGAATATTTACCTCAACACTATGCTACTATAACCTTGTTGCAATCAAATACCATCATGGATTCACCAGCTGTCTATATCAAGTGGTGGCCCAACTCCTGGCTCGCCACTTACATAACCACCCTCACCAAGTGGGTTAAATCTCGTAATAGCTATATGGCTCAGTCAGCCTGAGAATGTTTATATATTATATATATATATATATATATATATATATATATATATATATATATATATATATATATATATATATATATATATATATATATATATACATTATTAAATATGACCGAAAAAGTAAGATTAATAATTCTAACACGAATTTTCTCAATCTTTCGTACATTACGCTTCACTGTTGGAGGTAAATCAAAAATCAATTCTCCAAAATTCATTTTTATTTCTAGTCTGACGCGACACGGGCGCGTTTCGTAAAACTTATTACATTTTCAAAGACTTTAGTTCTCAAATACACAACTGAATAGAACTTACGTATCTCCGATTTTATATCTACATTTGAGTGAGGTGGAAGGGGTGATGTGGCATTAACACAAGACAGAACAAAATGTGGTATTAATAGGGTATTAATTTCATCAACACAAGACAGAACAAGAGTATTAATAGGGTATTAATTTCATCAACACAAGACAGAACACGAAACAATGGATATTGAATAGAAGTGTTTGTAGAAAGCCTATTGGTCCATATTTCTTGATGCTTCTATATTGGAGCGGAGTCTTGAGGTGGGTAGAATATAGTTGTGCAATAATTGGCTGTTGATTGCTGGTGTTGACTTCTTGATGTGTAGTGCCTCGCAAACGTCAAGCCGCCTGCTATCGCTGTATCTATCGATGATTTCTGTGTTGTTTACTAGGATTTCTCTGGCGATGGTTTGGTTGTGGGAAGAGATTATATGTTCCTTAATGGAGCCCTGTTGCTTATGCATCGTTAAACGCCTAGAAAGAGATGTTGTTGTCTTGCCTATATACTGGTTTTTTTGGAGCTTACAGTCCCCAAGTGGGCATTTGAAGGCATAGACGACGTTAGTCTCTTTTAAAGCGTTCTGTTTTGTGTCTGGAGAGTTTCTCATGAGTAGGCTGGCCGTTTTTCTGGTTTTATAGTAAATCGTCAGTTGTATCCTCTGATTTTTATCTGTAGGGATAACGTTTCTATTAACAATATCTTTCAGGACCCTTTCCTCCGTTTTATGAGCTGTGGAAAAGAAGTTCCTGTAAAATAGTCTAATAGGGGGTATAGGTGTTGTGTTAGTTGTCTCTTCAGAGGTTGCATGGCTTTTCACTTTCCTTCTTATGATGTCTTCGACGAAACCATTGGAGAAGCCGTTATTGACTAGGACCTGCCTTACCCTACAGAGTTCTTCGTCGACTTGCTTCCATTCTGAGCTGTGGCTGAGAGCACGGTCGACATATGCGTTAACAACACTCCTCTTGTACCTGTCTGGGCAGTCGCTGTTGGCATTTAGGCACATTCCTATGTTTGTTTCCTTAGTGTAGACTGCAGTGTGGAAACCTCCGCCCTTTTCCATGACTGTTACATCTAGAAAGGGCAGATTCCCATCCTTTTCCATCTCATAAGTGAAACGCAGCACGGAACTCCGCTCAAATGCCTCCTTCAACTCCTGCAGACCGGCCATATACCTGCAGTATATGGCCGGTTTCATGTTCATGTCGACTAAGACTTTTTGCTCGATGGTACCCATGTAGAAGTTTGCGAACAGGACACCTAGGGGAGAACCCATGGCGACCCCATCTACTTGCTTATACATGTGCCCATCCGGGCTCAAGAAGGGTGCCTCTTTAGTAGAAGCTTGGAGTAATTTCCTTAGGATATTTTCTGGTATGTCAAGAGGAGTACAGGCTGGATCACGATACACTCTGTCGGCTATCATCACGATTGTCTCGTCCACTGGTACGTCAGTGAACAGCGATTCTACGTCCAACGAGGCTCTTATTCCCGTGGCCCGTGTGCCCTGCAGTAAGTCAACAAATTCCTTTGGCGACTTCAGGCTGAAGGCACAAGGGACATAAGGAGTCAGCAGGCCGTCGAGTCGCTTCGCCAGTCTGTACGTGGGTGTGGGTATCTGGCTAATGATTGGCCGAAGTGGGTTTCCAGGCTTGTGTGTCTTGACATTTCCATATATATATATATATATATATATATATATATATATATATATATATATATATATATATATATATATATATATATATATATATATATGTTTCATTGAATATGACCGCATATTCTGTATTTATTATTTTCTGGTTTAGGGCTTCTATCCCTCTAACTATTTTCTTAGCATCAGGGCTTAATTGAAATAGGAGTTCTCCAAAACTCATTTTCGTACTTTTAAGGTGAAGAAAAGAAGTGATTTACTATAGAGTGTATTACACTTATTTGTATAATTTGCACGACGTTTCGAACCTCCATGGTTCGTTCTCAAGTGAACAGATCTTACAATACTAGTTGATTTTATACCCGCATTAGGTCAGGTGATAATACAATGAAGGTGAAAACATGGGGGGATACATAAGGGATAAACATAGGGGCTGCAGAAGGCTTATTGGCCCATCCGAGGCATCTCCTATCTAAACACAAAGATTAATCCAGTGTAATTGGCAGCCCCTATGTTTATCCCTTATGTATCCCCCCATGTTTTCACCTTCATTGTATTATCACCTGACCTAATGCGGGTATAATATCAACTAGTATTGTAAGATCTGTTCACTTGAGAATGAACCATGGAGGTTCGAAACGTCGTGCAAATTATACAAATAAGTGTAATACACTCTATAGTAAATCACTTCTTTTCTTCACCTTAAAAGTACGAAAATGAGTTTTGGAGAACTCCTATTTCAATTAAGCCCTGATGCTAAGAAAATAGTTAGAGGGATAGAAGCCCTAAACCAGAAAATAATAAATACAGAATATGCGGTCATATTCAGTGAAACATGTTTGAAAGAAAACCTGCTGCCAGTATACACCAATATATATATATATATATATATATATATATATATATATATATATATATATCCAGTCACGTGGTGCTGGATATATATATATATATATATATATATATATATATATCCAGTCACGTGGTGCTGGATATATATATATATATATATATATATATATATATATATATATATATATATATATATATATATATATATATATATATATATATATATATATATATATATATATATATATATATATATATATATATATATATATATATATATATATATATATATATATATTGGTAGCAGTCTTTCCTGTAGACATATATTATTAAATATGACCGAAAAAGTAAGATAAATAATTCTAACACGAATTTTCTCAATATTTCTTATATTTCTTTTCACTGTTGATGGTAATTGAAAAATCAATTCTCCAAAATTCATTTTTATTTCTAGTCTGACGCGACACTTGAACGCGTTTCGTAATATCTTATTACATTTTCAAAGACTTTAGTTTGAACTAAACTAAATTAAAGTATGTAAATATGCTGGTTAGTGTGGCCACGTTTGTGGTAGATAAATAACAGTAATAATAATAAAAGTTCTCCCTCCCCCACACTCACCCTCTCCATCATGGTCCCGGTGTCCTTGGTCAAGATCTCATGTCGTCCAGACCATTATGACCGGTACTCCCTTTCCCAAACTCACGCTCTCCTTCATGTCCACATCATTATGACCAGTCCTCCCTTCCCAAAACTCACACTCGCCTTCATGTCCAGATCATTATGACCAGTACTCCTTTCCCCAAACTCACGCACTCTTTCCTGTCCAGACAATTATGGCCAGTCCTCCCTCCCCACACTCACCCTCTTCTTCATGGCACAACTATTAGTTATTAAATTTGCAGTTGTGGTGGTTAATAAGAATCATTACAGAATCTGAACGGAATATATTGTTGTGTTTATTACATAATGTGTTAGAGTTCATCTCCACACTTTACGTCACCAACGAGGCTTAAGAAAGTTGTTCAGTTACACAATCCTCGTTGTGACGTGTAGCTGGCTGACGTCACACATGTCACGTGGAGCTGGCTGACGTCACACATGTCACGTGGAGCTGGCTGACGTCACACATGTCACGTGGAGCTGGCTGACGTCACACATGTCACGTGCAGCTGGCTGACGTCACACATGTCACGTGGAGCTGGCTGACGTCACACATGTCACGTGGAGCTGGCTGACGTCACACATGTCACGTGGAGCTGGCTGACGTCACACATGTCACGTGGAGCTGGCTGACGTCACACATGTCACGTGGAGCTGGCTGACGTCACACATGTCACGTGGAGCTGGCTGACGTCACACATGTCACGTGGAGCTGGCTGACGTCACACATGTCACGTGAAGCTGGCTGACGTCACACATGTCACGTGGAGCTGGCTGACGTCACACATGTCACGTGGAGCTGGCTGACGTCACGTGGAGCTGGCTGACGTCACACATGTCACGTGGAGCTGGCTGATGTCACACATGTCACGTGGAGCTGGCTGACGTCACACATGTCACGAGGAGCTGGCTGACGTCACACATGTCACGTGCAGCTGGCTGACGTCACACATGTCACGAGGAGCTGGCTGACGTCACACATGTCACGTGGAGCTGGCTGACGTCACACATGTCACGAGGAGCTGACTGACGTCACACATGTCACGGGGAGCTGGATGACGTCACACATGTCACGTGGTGCTGGCTGACGTCACCCATGTCACGTGGAGCTGGCTGACGTCACACATGTCACGTGGTGCTGGCTGACGTCACACATGTCACGTGCAGCTGGCTGAAGTCACCCATGTCACGTGGAGCTGGCTGACGTCACACATGTCACGTGGAGCTGGCTGACGTCACACATGTCACGTGGAGCTGGCTGACGTCACACATGTCACGTGGAGCTGGCTGACGTCACACATGCCACGTGGAGCTGGCTGACGTCACACATGTCACGTGGAGCTGGCTGACGTCACACATGTCAGATGGAGCTGGCTGACGTCACACATGTCACGTGGAGCTGGCTGACGTCACACATGTCACGTGGAGCTGGCTGACGTCACACATGTCACGTGGAGCTGGCTGACGTCACACATGTCACGTGGAGCTGGCTGACGTCACACATGTCACGTGGAGCTGGCTGACGTCACACATGTCACGTGGAGCTGGCTGACGTCACACATGTCACGTGGAGCTGGCTGACGTCACACATGTCACGTGGAGCTGGCTGACGTCACCCATGTCACGTGGAGCTGGCTGACGTCACACATGTCACGTGGAGCTGGCTGACGTCACACATGTCACGTGGAGCTGGCTGACGTCACACATGTCACGTGGAGCTGGCTGACGTCACACATGTCACGTGGAGCTGGCTGACGTCACACATGTCACGTGGAGCTGGCTGACGTCACACATGTCACGTGGAGCTGGCTGACGTCACATGTCACGTGCAGCTGGCTGACGTCACGTGGAGCTGGCTGACGTCACACATGTCACGTGGAGCTGGCTGACGTCACACATGTCACGTGGAGCTGGCTGACGTCACACATGTCACGTGGAGCTGGCTGACGTCACATGTCACGTGCAGCTGGCTGACGTCACGTGGAGCTGGCTGACGTCACACATGTCACGTGGAGCTGGCTGACGTCACACATGTCACGTGGAGCTGGCTGACGTCACACATGTCACGAGGAGCTGGCTGAGGTCACACATGTCACGTGCAGCTGGCTGACGTCACGCATGTCACGAGGAGCTGGCTGACGTCACACATGTCACGTGGAGCTGGCTGACGTCACACATGTCACGAGGAGCTGGCTGACGTCACACATGTCACGGGGAGCTGGACGACGTCACACATGTCACGTGGTGCTGGCTGACGTCACCCATGTTACGTGGAGCTGGCTGACGTCACACATGTCACGTGGTGCTGGCTGACGTCACACATGTCACGTGGAGCTGGCTGAAGTCACCCATGTCACGTGGAGCTGGCTGACGTCACACATGTCACGTGGAGCTGGCTGACGTCACACATGTCACGTGGAGCTGGCTGACGTCACACATGTCACGTGGAGCTGGCTGACGTCACACATGTCACGTGGAGCTGGCTGACGTCACACATGTCAGATGGAGCTGGCTGACGTCACACATGTCACGTGGAGCTGGCTGACGTCACACATGTCACGTGGAGCTGGCTGACGTCACACATGTCACGTGGAGCTGGCTGACGTCACACATGTCACGTGGAGCTGGCTGACGTCACACATGTCACGTGGAGCTGGCTGACGTCACACATGTCACGTGGAGCTGGCTGACGTCACACATGTCACGTGGAGCTGGCTGACGTCACCCATGTCACGTGGAGCTGGCTGACGTCACACATGTCACGTGGAGCTGGCTGACGTCACACATGTCACGTGGAGCTGGCTGACGTCACACATGTCACGTGGAGCTGGCTGACGTCACACATGCCACGTGGAGCTGGCTGACGTCACACATGTCACGTGGAGCTGGCTGACGTCACACATGTCAGATGGAGCTGGCTGACGTCACACATGTCACGTGGAGCTGGCTGACGTCACACATGTCACGTGGAGCTGGCTGACGTCACCCATGTCACGTGGAGCTGGCTGACGTACCCCGTCACGTGGAGCTGGCTGACGTCACACATGTCACGTGGAGCTGGCTGACGTAACACATGTCACGTGGAGCTGGCTGACGTCACACGTCACGTGGAGCTGGCTGACGTCACACATGTCACGTGGAGCTGGCGGACGTCACACATGTCACGTGGAGCTGGCTGACGTCACACATGTCACGTGGTGCTGGCTGACGTCACACATGTCACGTCAGCCCAGTAATAATAATATTATAATTCATAGTTTAATAACAGAGGAATTATCTTCATAATAACTTAATTACAGTAATAATAATTTGTGGTTAGTCTTATAAGCTTAACAGAGGACGGCATAGCTGTATATTATTATAAATATTTATTAGGTAGTTATTTATGTTATAAGTGGGAAATATTTCGCACAGACCATCTATATGTCTTTCTACTTATCCAACTATCTACTCATTAATCTATCCATTTATAAATCCATCTACTTTTCCATCTGTACATCCATCTATCTATCCATCTATTTGTGCATCTAATTGAGTATCTAACTGTCCAACCCGTTCTCGCAAATTTGTATTGTCAATATTGACTTATTAAATAAGTGCATATGTGACATACTAAACATACTAGTTTACCTTGAATAGCTTCATAGAAAACACCGACCTTACCTAACCTTCTTAGTATGTTAAGATAAGCATCTTATTGCTTCGTAATTACAATTATTACTTAACCTATTATAGGTATAGGTTAAGTAATAATTGTAATTACGAAACAATAAGATGCTTATCTTAACATACTAAGAAGGTTAGGTAAGGTCGGTGTTTTCTATGAAGCTCTTCAAGGTAAACTAGTATGTTTAGTATGTCACATATGCACGTATTTAATAAGTCAATATTGACTGTAAGAAAGTGCGAGAACGGGTTGAACTGTCCATCTATCTATCCAACATTCTATTAAATTATCTATCCATTAATCCATAAATCCAGCTATTCATCTATTGTCAATCGGTCCATCCATATGTCCATTAATCTATCCATCTACGATCCATCTATCTATCCATCTATTTATCAATTCATCCATCCATTCATTTATTAGTACATCTCTCGATATATCTACCTGTCCATCTATGTATCCATCCATCTATCCATCCAACTATTTTTTTTTCTACCCAAATAGCTGTCCTCAATTCACCCATCCACCTCTTCTATCTATGCATTACTCTATTCATCTATCCATCCAGCTACTCATCTTTCTGTTATTTGTCTATATATATATATATATATATATATATATGTCGTACCTAGTAGCCAGAACGCACTTCTCAGCCTACTATGCAAGGCCCGATTTGCCTAATAAGCCAAGTTTTCATGAATTAATTGTTTTTCGACTACCTAACCTACCTAACCTAACCTAACCTAACTTTTTCGGCTACCTAACCTAACCTAACCTATAAAGATAGGTTAGGTTAGGTTAGGTAGGGTTGGTTAGGTTCGGTCATATATCTACGTTAATTTTAACTTCAATAAAAAAAATCGACCTCATACATAATGAAATGGGTACCTTTATCATTTCATAAGAAAAAAATTAGAGAAAATATATTACTTCAGGAAAACTTTGCTTATTAGGCAAATCGGGCCTAGCATAGTAGGCTGACAAGTGCGTTCTGGCTATTAGGTACGACATATATATATATATATATATATATATGTCGTACCTAATAGCCAGAACGCACTTCTCAGCCTACTATGCAAGGCCCGATTTGCCTAATAAGCCAAGTTTTCCTGAATTAATATATTTTCTCTAATTTTTTTCTTATGAAATGATAAAGCTACCCATTTCATTATGTATGAGGTCAATTTTTTTATTGGAGTTAAAATTGACGTAGATATATGACCGAACCTAACCAACCCTACCTAACCTAACCTAACCTATCTTTATAGGTTAGGTTAGGTTAGGTAGCCGAAAAAGTTAGGTTAGGTTAGGTTAGGTAGGTTAGGTAGTCGAAAAACAATTAATTCATGAAAACTTGGCTTAATAGGCAAATCGGGCCTTGCATAGTAGGCTGAGAAGTGAGTTCTGGCTACTAGGTACGACATATATATATATATATATATATATATATATATATATATATATATATATATATATATATATATATATATATATATATATGTGTCGTACCTAGTAGCCAGAACTCACTTCTCAGCCTACTATGCAAGGCCCGATTTGCCTAATAAGCCAAGTTTTCCTAAATTAATATATTTTCTCTATTTTTTTTCTTATGAAATGATAAAGCTACCCATTTCATTATGTATGAGGTCAATTTTTTTTTATTTGAGTTAAAATTAACGTAGATATATGACCGAACCTAACCAACCCTACCTAACCTAACCTAACCTATCTTTATAGGTTAGGTTAGGTTAGGTAGCCGAAAAAGTTAGGTTAGGTTAGGTTAGGTAGGTTAGGTTGTCGAAAAACAATTAATTCATGAAAACTTGGCTTATTAGGCAAATCGGGCCTTGTATAGTAGGCTGAGAAGTGAGTTCTGGCTACTAGGTACGACATATATATATATATATATATATATAAATATATATATGTCGTACCTAGTAGCCAGAACTCACTTCTCAGCCTACTATTCAAGGCCCGATTTGCCTAATAAGCCAAGTTTTCCTGAATTAATATATTTACTATAATTTTTTTCTTATGAAATGATAAAGCAACCCTTTTCTCTATGTATGAGGTCAATTTTTTTTTATTGGAGTTAAAATTAACGTAGATATATGACCGAACCTAACCAACCCTACCTAACCTAACCTAACCTATATTTATAGGTAAGGTTAGGTTAGGTAGCCAAAAAAAGCTAGGTTAGGTTAGGTTAGGTAGGTTAGGTAGACGAAAAAACATTAATTCATGAAAACTTGGCTTATTAGGCAAATCGGGCCTTGAATAGTAGGCTGAGAAGTGCGTTCTGGCTATTAGGTACGATATATATATATATATATATATATATATATATATATGTCGTACCTAGTAGCCAGAACTCACTTCTCAGCCTACTATTCAAGGCCCGATTTGCCTAATAAGCCAAGTTTTCCTGAATTAATATATTTACTATAATTTTTTTCTTATGAAATGATAAAGCAACCCCTTTCTCTATGTATGAGGTCAATTTTTTTTTATTGGCGTTAAAATTAACGTAGATATATGACCGAACCTAACCAACCCTACCTAACCTAACCTAACCTATATTTATAGGTAAGGTTAGGTTAGGTAGCCAAAAAAAGCTAGGTTAGGTTAGGTTAGGTAGGTTAGGTAGACGAAAAAACATTAATTCATGAAAACTTGGCTTATTAGGCAAATCGGGCCTTGAATAGTAGGCTGAGAAGTGCGTTCTGGCTATTAGGTACGACATATATATATATATATATATATATATATATATATATAAATATATATATATATATATATATATATATATATATATATATATATATATATATATATATATATATATATATATATATATATATATATATATATATATATATGTGGCGTACCTAGTACCTAGAACTCACTTCTCAGCCTACTATGCAAGGCCCAATTTGCCTAATAAGCCAAGTTTTCATGAATTAATTGTTTTTCGACTACCTAACCTACCTAACCTAACCTAACCTAACTTTTTCGGCTACCTAACCTAACCTAACCTATAAAGATAGGTTAGGTTAGGTTAGGTAGGGTTGGTTAGGTTTGGTCATATATCTACGTTAATTTAAACTCCAATAAAAAAAATTGACCTCATACATAATGAAATGGTTAGATTTATCATATCATAAGAAAAAAATTAGAGAAAATATATTAATTCAGGAAAACTTGGCTTATTAGGCAAATCGGGCCTTGCATAGTAGGCCGATAAGTGCGTTCTGGCTATTAGGTACGACATATATATATATATATATATATATATATATATATATATATATATATATATATATATATATATATATATATATATATATATATATATGTCGTACCTAATAGCCAGAACGCACTTCTCAGCCTACTATTCAAGGCCCGATTTGCCTAATAAGCCAAGTTTTCATGAATTAATGTTTTTTCGTCTACCTAACCTACCTAACCTAACCTAACCTAGCTTTTTTGGCTACCTAACCTAACCTTACCTATAAATATAGGTTAGGTTAGGTTAGGTAGGGTTGGTTAGGTTCGGTCATATATCTACGTTAATTTTAACTCCAATAAAAAAAAATTGACCTCATACATAGAGAAAAAGGTTGCTTTATCATTTCATAAGAAAAAAATTATAGTAAATATATTAATTCAGGAAAACTTGGCTTATTAGGCAAATCGGGCCTTGAATAGTAGGCTGAGAAGTGAGTTCTGGCTACTAGGTACGACATATATATATATATATATATATATAGTGCAGGCCAATCACCTCAACCACCATCCCCAAAAGCCCACAAGCAATCCAGCTGGGATGGCCCCATTGTAGACCAAGTTGCTGCAGAGTGCTTGGGTGCTGCAACAACACAACACGACATTGCTCGCCTCACAGCAGTAGCAGCAACACATGCAGGGAATTTCCTGTTAGCAACCCCAATGTCGGCAACTGGCACGCGTCTCACACCACACGCCCGCCGAATTGCTGTGGCCCTCCGCCTTGCTGCCCCAATCCACACCAGATATAGGTGTATTTGTGGCGAGGTGGTGGCTGACAGGTACGGCCACCATGGCCTACTCTGCCAAAGCACAGGGGGATTGCACTCGAGGCACAATGAAGTTAACGACATCATCAAGAGGAGCCTCACCACAGCTGGATGCCCAGCTGAAAGAGAGCCCCGTTACCTAACGCCCCGTAACTCTGATGCTCTTATTGGTCGCCCGGATGGTATCACAGTGAACCCCTGGAAGAATGGCAAGCAGTTGGTATGGGACTACACGTGCGTATCAACCCTGGCTAACACCTACATTAACCTCAGTGTTGCACAACCAGGTGGCGCTGCCACCCACTGGGATGCGGCCAAATCCCGTTAGTATAGAGAACTGGATCACCACTACAATTTTGTCCCCATTGCTTCTGAGACACTCGGCGCCTGGGGTAAAAGTGCTACCAGTTTTTTTAAGGAACTGGGTTCTAGGCTCATTGAAACAACAAGGGACCCAAGAGCTGCAAGCTTTCTTTTCCAGCGCCTCAGTGTGGCGATACAGAGGGGAAATGCGCACTGCATCCAGGGTTCCTGCCCGCCATCTGAGAAGCTGGAGGAACTCGACAACCTATGATAACCATCTTTGTAACCCATATGTAACTCCTTTTTTGTAACAAAGTTCAAATAAAGTAAATATATATGTGTACATACAAAAGAATGGGGGTGGTAGGAGAAGATAATATTAGTGTTCAGTGAGAAACCACAAGGTCTCCTCTGAAAACTTTTTATTTTCTTCTCCGAGGCTATGGGTCCCCACATTGGCAACAGAGGTGGTACCCTCACAAACTTTATATATATATATATATATATATATATATATATATATATATATATATATATATATATATATTATTAAATATGACCGAAAAAGTAAGATTAATAATTCTAACACGAATTTTCTCAATCTTTCGTACATTATGCTTCACTGTTGGAGGTAAATCAAAAATCACTTCTCCAAAATTCATTTTTATTTCTAGTCTGACGCGACACGGGCGCGTTTCGTAAAACTTATTACATTTTCAAAGACTTCACAAATACACAACTGATTAGAACTTGCGTTTCCCTGATTTTATATCTACATTTGAGTGAGGTGGGAAGGGTGATGTGGCATTACATTTGAGTGAGGTGGGAAGGATGATGTGGCATTAACACAAGACAGAACACTAGAGGATATTAATAGGGTATTAAAAGTATCAACACAAGACAGAACAGAAACAATGGGTATTGAATAGAAGTGTTTGTAGAAAGCCTATTGGTCCATATTTCTTGATGCTTCTATATTGGAGCGGAGTCTTGAGGTGGGTAGAATATAGTTGTGCAATAATTGGCTGTTGATTGCTGGTGTTGACTTCTTGATGTGTAGTGCCTCGCAAACGTCAAGCCGCCTGCTATCGCTGTATCTATCGATGATTTCTGTGTTGTTTACTAGGATTTCTCTGGCGATGGTTTGGTTATGGGAAGAGATTATATGTTCCTTAATGGAGCCCTGTTGTTTATGCATCGTTAAACGCCTAGAAAGAGATGTTGTTGTCTTGCCTATATACTGGGTTTTTTGGAGCTTACAGTCCCCAAGTGGGCATTTGAAGGCATAGACGACGTTAGTCTCTTTTAAAGCGTTCTGTTTCGTGTCTGGAGAGTTTCTCATGAGTAGGCTGGCCGTTTTTCTGGTTTTATAGTAAATCGTCAGTTGTATCCTCTGATTTTTGTCTGTAGGGATAACGTTTCTATTAACAATATCTTTCAGGACCCTTTCCTCTGTTTTATGAGCTGTGGAAAAGAAGTTCCTGTAAAATAGTCTAATAGGGGGTATAGGTGTTGTGTTAGTTGTCTCTTCGGAGGTTGCATGGCTTTTCACTTTCCTTCTTATGATGTCTTCGATGAAACCATTGGAGAAGCCGTTATTGACTAGAACCTGCCTTACCCTACAGAGTTCTTCGTCGACTTGCTTCCATTCTGAGCTGTGGCTGAGAGCACGGTCGACGTATGCGTTAACAACACTCCTCTTGTACCTGTCAGGGCAGTCGCTGTTGGCATTTAGGCACATTCCTATGTTTGTTTCCTTTGTGTAGACTGCAGTGTGGAAACCTCCGCCCTTTTCCATGACTGTTACATCTAGAAAAGGCAGCTTCCCATCCTTTTCCGTCTCGTAAGTGAAACGCAGCACGGAACTCTGCTCAAATGCCTCCTTCAGCTCCTGCAGATGTCTGACATCAGGTACCTGTGTAAAAATGTCGTCAACATACCTGCAGTATATGGCCGGTTTCAAGTTCATGTCGACTAAGACTTTTTGCTCGATGGTACCCATGTAGAAGTTTGCAAACAGGACACCTAGGGGAGAACCCATGGCGACCCCATCTACTTGCTTATACATGTGCCCATCCGGGCTCAAGAAGGGTGCCTCTTTAGTACAAGCTTGGAGTAGTTTCCTCAGAATACTTTCTGGCATGTCAAGAGGAGTACAGGCTGGATCCCGATACACTCTGTCGGCTATCATTCCGATTGTCTCGTCCACAGGTACGTTGGTAAACAGCGATTCTACGTTCAACGAGGCTCTTATCCCTGTGGCCCGTGCGCCCCGCAGTAAGTCCACAAATTCCTTTGGAGACTTCAGGCTGAAGGCGCAAGGAACATAAGGAGTCAGCAGGCCGTTGAGTCGCTTCGCCAATCTGTACGTGGGTGTGGGTATCTGGCTAATGATTGGCCGAAGTGGGTTTCCAGGCTTGTGCGTCTTGACATTTCCATACGCATATCCAGGTTTATATTCCCCAATGATCTTTGGCAGGTGGAGTCCGGATTTCTTGGCGTTCACAGTTTCGATCAGTTTGTTGACCTTTGCTTTTAATTCGGCTGTAGTGTCCTTCGTTACCCTTTGGAACTTAGTTTGGTCAGAGAGTATGATGTTCATTTTCGCCAGATATTCGTCTTTTTTAAGAATGACATATATTGGCGACTTGTCACCTCTCCTGACAACTATCTCCTTGTTCTCACGAAGGCTTTTAGCTGCCGCTCTAAGCTCGGGGGACAGTATGGTGCTTCTGTAGTTGCCTCGATTGCCTGGATCCTCGGGATCCAGCCTGTACTCCTCTTGACATGCCAGAAAGTATTCTGAGGAAACTACTCCAAGCTTGTACTAAAGAGGCACCCTTCTTGAGCCCGGATGGGCACATGTATAAGCAAGTAGATGGGGTCGCCATGGGTTCTCCCCTAGGTGTCCTGTTTGCAAACTTCTACATGGGTACCATCGAGCAAAAAGTCTTAGTCGACATGAACTTGAAACCGGCCATATACTGCAGGTATGTTGACGACATTTTTACACAGGTACCTGATGTCAGACATCTGCAGGAGCTGAAGGAGGCATTTGAGCAGAGTTCCGTGCTGCGTTTCACTTACGAGACGGAAAAGGATGGGAAGCTGCCTTTTCTAGATGTAACAGTCATGGAAAAGGGCGGAGGTTTCCACACTGCAGTCTACACAAAGGAAACAAACATAGGAATGTGCCTAAATGCCAACAGCGACTGCCCTGACAGGTACAAGAGGAGTGTTGTTAACGCATACGTCGACCGTGCTCTCAGCCACAGCTCAGAATGGAAGCAAGTCGACGAAGAACTCTGTAGGGTAAGGCAGGTTCTAGTCAATAACGGCTTCTCCAATGGTTTCATCGAAGACATCATAAGAAGGAAAGTGAAAAGCCATGCAACCTCCGAAGAGACAACTAACACAACACCTATACCCCCTATTAGACTATTTTACAGGAACTTCTTTTCCACAGCTCATAAAACAGAGGAAAGGGTCCTGAAAGATATTGTTAATAGAAACGTTATCCCTACAGACAAAAATCAGAGGATACAACTGACGATTTACTATAAAACCAGAAAAACGGCCAGCCTACTCATGAGAAACTCTCCAGACACGAAACAGAACGCTTTAAAAGAGACTAACGTCGTCTATGCCTTCAAATGCCCACTTGGGGACTGTAAGCTCCAAAAAACCCAGTATATAGGCAAGACAACAACATCTCTTTCTAGGCGTTTAACGATGCATAAACAACAGGGCTCCATTAAGGAACATATAATCTCTTCCCATAACCAAACCATCGCCAGAGAAATCCTAGTAAACAACACAGAAATCATCGATAGATACAGCGATAGCAGGCGGCTTGACGTTTGCGAGGCACTACACATCAAGAAGTCAACACCAGCAATCAACAGCCAATTATTGCACAACTATATTCTACCCACCTCAAGACTCCGCTCCAATATAGAAGCATCAAGAAATATGGACCAATAGGCTTTCTACAAACACTTCTATTCAATACCCATTGTTTCTGTTCTGTCTTGTGTTGATACTTTTAATACCCTATTAATATCCTCTAGTGTTCTGTCTTGTGTTAATGCCACATCATCCTTCCCACCTCACTCAAATGTAATGCCACATCACCCTTCCCACCTCACTCAAATGTAGATATAAAATCAGGGAAACGCAAGTTCTAATCAGTTGTGTATTTGTGAAGTCTTTGAAAATGTAATAAGTTTTACGAAACGCGCCCGTGTCGCGTCAGACTAGAAATAAAAATGAATTTTGGAGAAGTGATTTTTGATTTACCTCCAACAGTGAAGCATAATGTACGAAAGATTGAGAAAATTCGTGTTAGAATTATTAATCTTACTTTTTCGGTCATATTTAATAATATATGTCTACAGGAAAGACTGCTACCAAAATATACTAATATATATATATATATATATATATATATATATATATATATATATATATATATATATATATATATATATATATATATATATATATATATATATATATATATATATATATATATATATATATAATATATATGTCTGACATCAGGTACCTGTGTAAAAATGTCGTCAACATACCTGCAGTATATGGCCGGTTTCAAGTTCATGTCGACTAAGACTTTTTGCTCGATGGCAAAATTTTTACACAGGTACCTGATGTCAGACATCTGCAGGAGCTGAAGGAGGCATTTGAGCAGAGTTCCGTGCTGCGTTTCACTTACGAGATGGAAAAGGATGGGAAGCTGCCCTTTCTAGATGTAACAGTCATGAAAAAGAGCGGAGGTTTCCACACAGCAGTCTACACTAAGGAAACGAACATAGGAATGTGCCTAAATGCCAACAGCGACTGCCCAGACAGGTACAAGAGGAGTGTTGTTAACGCATATGTCGACCGTGCTCTCAGCCACAGCTCAGAATGGAAGTAAGTCGACGAAGAACTCTGTAGGGTAAGGCAGATCCTAGTCAACAACGGCTTCTCCAATGGTTTCGTCGAAGACATCATAAGAAGGAAAGTGAAACGCCATGCAACCTCTGAAGAGAAAACTAACACAACACCTATACCCCCTATTAGACTATTTTACAGGAACTTCTTTTCCACAGCTCATAAAACAGAGGAAAGGGTCCTGAAAGATATTGTTAATAGAAACGTTATCCCTACAGACAAAAATCAGAGGATACAACTGACGATTTACTATAAAACCAGAAAAACGGCCAGCCTACTCATGAGAAACTCTCCAGACACAAAAGCAGAACGCTTTAAAAGAGACCAACGTCGTCTATGCCTTCAAATGCCTACTTGGGGACTGTAAGCTCCAAAAAAAAACAGTATATAGGCAAGACAACAACATCTCTTTCTAGGCGTTTAACGATGCATAAGCAACGGGGCAGAACGTCGTACTCGGCCTGCTATGCAAGGCCCGATTTGCCTAAAAGCCAAGTTTTCCTTAAATAACATATTTTCTCTAATTTTTTTCTTATGAAATAATAAAGCAACCCATTTCATTGTGTATGAGGTCAATTTTTTTTTATTGGAGTTAAAATTAACGTAGATATATGACCGAACCTAACCAACCGTACCTAACCTAACCTATCTTTATCAGTTAGGTTAGGTTAGGTAGCGGAAAAAGTTAGGTTAGGTTAGGTTAGGTAGGTTAGGTAGTCGAAAAATAAATAATTCATCAAAACTTGGCTTATTAGCAAATCGGGCCTTGCATAGTAAGCTGAGAAGTGCGTTCTGGCTACTAGGTACGACATATATATATATATATATATATATATATATATATATATATATATATATATATATATATATATATATATATATATGAATGAAAACTCACACCCCAGAAGTGACTCGAACCCATACTCCCAGAAGCAACGCAACTGGTAACTACAGGGCGCCTTAATCCGCTTGACCATCACGGCCGTCAAAAGGAAGTGATAGCCGAGGCTATTTGAGCCACTTCCCCAACGGCAACTCGGATGGTAATCTTGGGCATAGCATTTCACCAAATCACCTCATTCTTTGGGGCACACGTGAGGAACACAAATGCGAACAAGCCTGAATGGTCCCCAGGACTATATGCGAATGAAAACTCACACCCCAGAAGTGACTCGAACCCATACTCCCAGAAGCAACGCAACTGGTAACTACAGGGCGCCTTAATCCGCTTGACCATCACGGCCGTCAAAAGGAAGTGATAGCCGAGGCTATTTGAGCCACTTCCCCGACGGCAACTCGGATGGTAATCTTGGGCATAGCATTTCACCAAATCACCTCATTCTTTGGGGCACACGTGAGGAACACAAATGCGAACAAGCCTGAATGGTCCCCAGGACTATATGCGAATGAAAACTCACACCCCAGAAGTGACTCGAACCCATACTCCCAGAAGCAACGCAACTGGTAACTACAGAGCGCCTTAATCCGCTTGACCATCACGGCCGTCAAAAGGAAGTGATAGCCGAGGCTATTTGAGCCACTTCCCCGACGGCAACTCGGATGGTAATCTTGGGCATAGCATTTCACCAAATCACCTCATTCTTTGGGGCACACGTGAGGAACACAAATGCGAACAAGCCTGAATGGTCCCCAGGACTATATGCGAATGAAAACTCACACCCCAGAAGTGACTCGAACCCATACTCCCAGAAGCAACGCAACTGGTAACTACAGGGCGCCTTAATCCGCTTGACCATCACGGCCGTCAAAAGGAAGTGATAGCCGAGGCTATTTGAGCCACTTCCCCGACGGCAACTCGGATGGTAATCTTGGGCATAGCATTTCACCAAATCACCTCATTCTTTGGGGCACACGTGAGGAACACAAATGCGAACAAGCCTGAATGGTCCCCAGGACTATATGCGAATGAAAACTCACACCCCAGAAGTGACTCGAACCCATACTCCCAGAAGCAACGCAACTGGTAACTACAGGGCGCCTTAATCCGCTTGACCATCACGGCCGTCAAAAGGAAGTGATAGCCGAGGCTATTTGAGCCACTTCCCCGACGGCAACTCGGATGGTAATCTTGGGCATAGCATTTCACCAAATCACCTCATTCTTTGGGGCACACGTGAGGAACACAAATGCGAACAAGCCTGAATGGTCCCCAGGACTATATGCGAATGAAAACTCACACCCCAGAAGTGACTCGAACCCATACTCCCAGAAGCAACGCAACTGGTAACTACAGGGCGCCTTAATCCGCTTGACCATCACGGCCGTCAAAAGGAAGTGATAGCCGAGGCTATTTGAGCCACTTCCCCGACGGCAACTCGGATGGTAATCTTGGGCATAGCATTTCACCAAATCACCTCATTCTTTGGGGCACACGTGAGGAACACAAATGCGAACAAGCCTGAATGGTCCCCAGGACTATATGCGAATAAAAATAATACTATATATAATACTATACTATATTATAGTATAGTATTATATATAGTATTATATTATAGTATATAATAATACTATATATAATACTATACTATATATAATAATACTATATTCGCATATAGTCCTGGGGACCAACACGAATTTTCTCAATCTTTCGTACATTACGCTTCACTGTTGGAGGTAAATCAAAAATCAATTCTCCAAAATTCATTTTTATTTCTAGTCTGACGCGACACGGGCGCGTTTCGTAAAACTTATTAAATTTTCAAAGACTTTAGTTCACAAATACACAACTGAATAGAAATTACGTATCTCCGATTTTACCCCTTCCACCTCACTCAAATGTAGATATAAAATCGGAGATACGTAAGTTCTATTCAGTAGTGTATTTGTGAACTAAAGTCCTTGAAAATGTAATAAGTTTTACGAAACGCGCCCGTGTCGCGTCAGACTAGAAATAAAAATGAATTTTGGAGAATTGATTTTTTAAGTACTTTCGTATATTAATACATCTTCAGAAGGATATACACACACACACACATATATATATATATATATATATATATATATATATATATATATATATATATATATATATATATATATATATATATATATACATATATATACATTATATATATATATATATATTTATATATATATATATATATATATATATATATATATATATATATATATATATATATATATATATATATATATATATATATATATATATATATATATATATATATATATATATATATATATATATCCACCTTTCTTTCTCTCCGTCCATCTGTACAGCCTTCTATCCTTCGTTCATATCCGTCAGGTTCTTTCTATTCATCTATTGTTCTATCTATCTATCCATCTATCTATCCATGCACCTACTGATCGTTCTATCCATTCATCCACCTAATTATCTCTATTTATCTATCCCATGTAATTAATCTTCAATCCATATCCACCTTGCTTCCTATACGTCCATCCATATATTCATCTATCTGTCCTTCCATTTACCTGTCCAACCGTCTGCTCATCTGTCTATCTATTCATCCATTTATCCCTACATCTAACCACTCATATGTCTACTTATCTATCCATACATGCATCTACCTCTTCATTACACAGAGAGTAGTCACACTCACGTGATGTTTCAATGAGAAAATCCGTAGGAGCCGTGACATAGGTTCGAACCTATGCGCTAGTTGTTCCCAGGAACACTCTCTAGAAGAGTAAGCGACGACAAGGTCAAAAAGGATTACAAGCTGGGGTACTACTGCACCCTCTAGGACTTCTGAGGGTTCCACTGAAGCACGAACCAGAGTTTTACACAATCCCCCCCCCCCCATGCACTCTGGCTCTGTCATCTCGAAATGTTCTACCTCTGACGATCCGCCTTAATACAAAGAGAGCGTGTGCCTGGGAACACCCAGCACATAGGTTCAAACCCGCATCACAACTCCTACGGATTATCTGTTTATTCATTTGTCTATCCATCCATCCCTTTATCTACTGTCTGCCTCATTCTCTTCCTCTATCTTTGTCTCTTCCTCGCTGTCTGTTTGTCTCGAGCTGTGTTTTTGTTTCTGACTTTGTGTGTTTTTGTCTCTATCTTTTTCTTTGTCAATCTCTGTCTTAAAAATAATATAATTATCTAATGTGTGGGTGGTCGGCAGTGAGAGCAGTTCAGTGATGTGAAGTACTAGAAAAACAATAGTTATCCTTACCATGGTAAGGAGCAGTTGCTTGAGAAACTTTTGCCACTGTGGGAGAATTGTCTGTTTGATGCTAGTATGGACAAATTATTCACAACAGGAATTTTCTGTTAATTTTTTCAAAATCAATGAATTATGGTGCAGATTACTATAACAACTTATTTTAAAACTTTAGCCTCCAACAATGAACAGACAAACACTTTCCCCTATGGTATAATTATAAAATATAAATATTACATTTTGACACATGATAAGTGTGGTGTGTTGTGTGATATGAGTGTTGTATAATGTTGGGATGCATAAGTGTGACTCTTACCGCTATCATCTGTAGCGTTGATGTCTGCTCCAGCGTCGAGGACCTTCACAGTGTTGTCTTGACCATATGCGGCTGCTAGGTGAAGGGCTGTCCTGCCTGTCAACAGATACCACAATTGTTATTATGCATAAACCGTCACGATTCCAGTAATTTATGTAAAATATTGAAATAAGTTGTTCTAGTTGACCATTTTTATATACTAGTGAAGTATACCAACTTTAAGCTTTTATGTATAACTATTTTCACCGTAAATTTAAGAGAGGATGATCAATTTACAATTAATAAGAATAGATCACCATTAAAATATCCGACATTTCACCAGTTCTTATTTGATAATTTATAACTTGTGACGAGAACAACAGTGGTGCTATTGTCATGCCTGAAACACTGAGTGTATTAGTGGCTTGAGGCATTGTATTTACTTGTCCTACCTAGAGATCCAACATTTTTCTTGTATACCATTTTGTATGTATGTACTTTCCCCCTTAAATATTATTATTATTTTTATTAACAGAAGAAGAAGAAGAGCATTATGCAGAACCCAACAATAAATGACTTTACTAATTGTTAACCGATAGCTCCAGTCTTGCCATCGTCAGTTAATCAATAATATCCTTTATAAGCAACATACACCATAAATGTTTGGCAATAAAATGTTGGCAATACTAGTTCGAGGAAAGAGAAACATTGTTGCTATCACATTCAACCAATATATTCATAAATGGCATGTAACTAATGATGTATGAGAATGGCGGATTGAGGCATGAGGAACATCGTTGTCGTCATCAGTTAATAATGAGCTTCACAGACACTCTGAACACCACCAATAGTTATCTTACCATGCAAGCTTAAGGCATGAGCAACACGAATGATAAATCTATATAAATAAAAATGTAAATGTTCGTTTGTTCAAAATCGCTAATCTCCGAAAGTTCTTCACCGATTGCTTCGAAATTTAACCACAACGTTTCATTTGCATCCGAGGTTCTTTTTTATATACATACTATATAGATGTCACGTCTGTGCCGGGAAAAAATATGTTTTATTTTTTTTTTTTCATGTGTTTTTCATGTGAGAGAAATCATAGAAACCTCTTTACCGATTGCGCTGAAATTCTGACACACCGTTGCATTCGAATAGGGGCGTGTTATTATATACCTACTATATACATGCTAGTATACTATAATATATACATACATATGGTGGATTTGAGCTGTGTTATTTACAATACCGTTCATTTCGTAAGTGTAAGTATAGATGGCACACCTGAGACAGGTAAAAACAATCATTTTTTAAGAAACAGCGCCATCTGTTGCACGAAGAGCAGAACACGCTATAATAAACATGTTACTATTCCATTTCAATGTTTCCGATTGCATTGACAAATTGAATTTTCGTAGATTTCGATTTTTGTTCAATTTAATTTATTTATTATGGGTGACAGTGCGTGAAATTTAGCAGAGTTGATTACCATACCATTCATTTTGCGAGTATACGTATAGATGCCACACCTGTGACAGGTAAAAACATGCTTTTTGCTTAAAAACAGTGCCATCTATTGCACGTAATAGCAACATACACTATACTAAATATGTTACGATACCTTTCAATATTTCCGATTTCATTGAAAAATTTAATTTTCATAGATTTGATTCATTTTCATTTTGGTTTAATTATTTTGTGTGACATTGCATTGGAATTAAGCTGTGTTATTTACCATACCGTTCATTTTGTCGGAATAGTTTACTTTTTATATTTTTTAATTTTTTTTTTAATTTTGTGTTTTATCTGTTTTTTTTATATATCAGTGATGAGAACATCAGATCATTTGACGTTCCCAATTTTCTGATGGGAACCTCAGATCATTTGGGAATGCATCGGACGAGGGAGTGGGGAATGGTGTATTACTATAACCATGATATCCTGCTTCACACTTGTAGTCTTTATCTAACTATACTGACTCGAGAAGAGAGGAACATTGTGCGATCATTGTTAGAAAAAACAAGATGATCGCTGAGGATATCCATCATCAACCAAGCTGGTATATGATCACACAAGCTTGAGACAAAGAAGACAAGGAGTTGACAATGTTAGTTAAACAATATTACTAATAAAGATATTATGCATCCTACCAGTCGTTATCTGAACAAATCTTCTTAAGACTGAAGCAAACATGTGTTAATTATGTCATTAAAACATCATTATAGTTCTTGAATCCCACAATTATTAGCTGACTATAATGGATTGAGACAAAGCATGATGGTTTTTACTATTTACTGTTATTCATGACATCTACATGTACATTATCTATACAACACAAGTCACTATATGACTATACCAACCTGCAACTAGAACAACAAGGATGTTCAAGTTGTAGGTTATTATGGTCCTTGTTGCACTTTCATTTTTATGGAGAAATTAAACTCCAGCATACTATTGCCCGTAAGAGTTAGTATTTTATTGATACCGAACAAACTTACACACACACACACACACACACAGCAATTGGAGGACAAAAGATTATAGTAGTAGTCAAATATAACCCCCACCAAACGACAGAAGATGGAAACAACATTGCCACCATTAATATAATAGGGAGAGAGTAGCTTCTATCGCTAGCAGGAACGGATCCACACTACTAATCATGGAAGACTTCAACCACGGGAATATAGAGTGGGAGAACAGAGACCCACATGGAGGACCAGACATTTTGAGAGCTAAGCAGCTGGACGTGGCAACAAGAAACTTTCTAAGCCAACACATGAAGGGACCGACAAAAATTAGAGGAGAGGACGAACCAGCTATACCTGATCTAATATTTACTGTAAATGAGTCGCATATAAGGGAACTTATGTTAGAAGCCCCCTTATGAATGAGTGATCACAGTGTACTTATCTTTGATTACCTAGTAGAGCTAGGATTTATCTCCCCAAAATAAGAACTGGGAAACAAAGGGCTGGCGTACCGAAAGGTAAATTATGAGGAAATGAGAAAATTTCAATGGGATATACATTGGGACACAGAACTGAGAACTAAGTCCGTACAAGATATGATGGACAATGTCACCTAAAAGTGTCAGGAGGTAGTAAACAGGTTTATCCCGGCCCGACAGGAATAAACCGAATAGCAAAAGAAGAATCCTTGGTTTAATAAGGCATGTATGGAAGCAATGGAACTGAACAAAAGGTTGAGGAGGAACTTCTGAAATAACAGAACACCAGAAAGTAGAGAGAGATACCAGAGAACCACGTAGGAGTATGTAAGTGAGAATAGCAGCTGAGAAAAGGTATGAAAATGATATAGTTAATAACGCCAAGACAGAGCCAAAACTACTGCACAGTCATATCAGGAGGAAAACAACAGTGAAGGAACAGGTGAAGAAACTTAGAACAGGCGAGGACAGGTACACATAGAATGACAAAGAGGTGTGTGAAGAAGTCAACAAGAGGCTCCAAGAGGTCTTCACAATAGAACGAGGTAAGATCACTGCACTAGGAGAGGTAAACTAGGCGGCCTTGGAAGGGTTCGAAATCACAAGAGATGAGGTCAAGAGGCATCTTTTGGATCTGAACGTGAGAAAGCCTGTTGGCCCAGTCGGAATCTTACCATAGGTATTGAAAGAGTGTGCAGAAGCACTTTGCTTGCCACTCTCCATAGTGAATAGTAGGTCACTGGAGATGGGAGACCTACCAGATATATGGAAGACGGCTAAAGTAGTCCCAATATACAAAAAGGGTGACAGACAAGAGGCACTGAACTACAGGCCAGTGTCCTTAACTTTTATACCATGCAAGGTTATGGACAAGATCGCGAGAAAAAAACCTAGTAACACATCTGGAGATAAGGGACATCGTGACAACTAATCAACATCGGTTCAGGGAGGGTAAATCTTGCCTTACAGGCTTAATAGAATTCAACGATCAGGTGACAAAGATTAAGCAACAGAAGAATTGGCGGACTGCATTTTCTTGGATTATCGGAAAACCTGATACAGTACCTCATATGAGGCTGATGCATAAGCTGGGGAAACTAGGCAAGAGTAACTGGTATGGTGCTCCAGTGGATAAAGGAGTACCTAAGCAATAGGAAGCAGAGTTAATGAGGGGGCGAGACCTCAGAGTGGCGTGAAGTCACCAGTGGAGTCACGCAGGGCTCTATACTCGGACCAATCTTGTTTCCGATTTACGTAAATGATCTCCCAGAGGATATAGACTCATTCCTTTCAATGTTTGCTGACGAAGCCAAAATTATGAGAAGGATTAAGACAGAGGAGGAAAGCTTGAGGCTTCAAGAAGACCTGGACAAGCTGTAGGAATGGTCGAACAAATGGTTGTTAGAGTTTAACCAAAGCAAATATAATGTATTGAAGATAGGTGAAGGGAGCAGGAGACCAGTTACAAGGTATCATGTGGGAGATGAAATACGTCAAGAGTCAGAGAGAGAGAGAGAGAGAGAGAGAGAGAGAGAGAGGAAGACCTGGGGGTTGATATCACGCCAGACCTGTCCCCTGAAGCCCATCTCATGATAAAATCAGTAGCATATGCCAGGTTGGTTAACATAAGAACAGCCATTAGAAACATGTATAAAGCATCATTCAGAGCTTTGCATACCACATGTGTCAGACCAATCCTGGAGTATGCGGTCCCAGCATGGAGTCCATATTTAGTCAAGCAAAACACTAAAGTGGAAAAGGTACGAAGGTTTGCCACCAAACTAATACCCGAACTGAGGGGTATGAGCTACGAGGATGGACTACGGGAATTAAACCTCACGTTACTGAGAAACAAGAGTTATGGGGGACATGATCACCACATACAAGATTCTCAGTGGAATTGACAGGGGTAGATAAAGACAGACTATTTAACACGAGGGGCACTTGCACAAGAGGAGGTGGAAATTGAGTGCCCAGATGAGCAATAGAGACATTAGAAAGATTTTTTTCAGTGTCAGAGTAGTAGACAAAGAGAATGCATTAGAAAGTTGTTACGAACCCTTCGTAACTGGGTTCTTTTTAAACTATGATCCGATTCTAGTTCAGAGAACCCTAATCTTGGTGGGAAAAATAGTGTAATGTTTAAAGGTAAAATTAAAAGAATTAGACTTAAAATAACCCATTATTATTTCCCATCACCATTATAATATGCAAGTCTATGCAAGGTCAACCGGAGCGACGTTGCTAGCCCTTACGCTCGCCTGCTTCACGGATGACGGACACAATGTGCCTCTGATGAAGTCTTCGATGTTCCACGTCCGTTGCACACTCGCTGGGACGCTCAATCAGTAAAATCAGCTACGCTCAACTAGCCCCACTGGCTAGTACCTTCCAGAATCGAAGTCTACAGCGCCCAACCACAGTGCTCACCTAGCCCCACTGGCTAGTACCTTCCAGAATCGAAGTCTACAGCGCCCAACCACAGTGCTCACCTAGCCTCACTGGCTAGCACCTCCAGGAGAGAAGTCTATAACACTCAACAGCAGCGCTCAACTAGCCCACTTAGCTAGCACCTTCAGGTCGACCCAAGTCTTCCACTGTCCCGACTTCACTGACTCCCATCCCTCGTCCGTGTTACTCGTCATCTTTCAGCCTGGCCGACTACAAGATGGGAAACTGATTAACGGGAGGGTCAACTGCTGTAGTTCGGCCACTGAATCGTAGATGGCGCCAAGGTCCGTGACAGAAGTGATGTGGTGGAGGCATACTGCATGCACAGTTCCAAGTGTAGATATGATTGAGCGACTAGGCTTAGGAACCTGTTCACCAGTTGAAAGGCGGGGACCAAAGAGCCAGAGCTCAACCCCTGCAAGCACAACTAGGTAAGTACATACACAAGAAACACAGGTAGCGACAACAAACCTTTTAAGCCAGCATGTCAGGGAATCCACAAGCGTGAAAGGAATCGATGAACAAGCGAGACTCGAACTAGTCTTCACTCTGAACGACTCCGACATGAGGGAAATCGGTTTTGAGGCCCCAGTAGGAATGAGCAACCACAGTGTACTGACGATTGAGTATCTGGTTGAAGAAGGGTTAATGAACTCGAGGAGGGGAACTGAAACAAATTATTCATGGCTGGCATTCCGAAAAGGAAACTGTGAGCAGATAAGAAAATTCCTAACAGATGTTACATGGGAAACAGCGCTCAGGGGAAACACGGCCCAAGACATGATGGAATACATCACGCAGAAATGTAAGAAGACAGCAGACAAGTTTGTCCCGGTTCAAAAGGATAAGAATGAAATACAGATGAGAAACCCATGATTTAATCAGAGATGTAGGCTAGCTAAGCAGCAAAGTAAAAGGGCATGGAGAAACTACAGAAATAACCGGACACTGGAGAGCAGAGAAAGATACCAGAGAGCCAGGAATGCATATGTCAGGTTGAGAAGAGAGGCAGAAGGGCTATACGAAAATGACATCACAAGCAAGGCAAAGACTCAACCGAAATTACTGCACAGCCACATCAGGAGAAAAGAGCAGTAAAGGAACAGGTAATGAAAATGAGGATAGGGGCAGACAGATTCACTACAAATGACATGACAAGGAAGTGTGCAAGGAACTGAATAGGAAATTCAAATTCAAAAAGGTCATCACATTAGAGCAAGGAGAAGTACCAGAGATAGGAGAGGAAACAGTTAACCAGGCACAACTAGAATAGTGTGAGAGTACCAGTGGGGATGGAAGGAAGCTTTTACTAGAGTTGGTTGTGACAAAGTCTATATGCTCAGAGGGAATCTCCCCTTTGATACTAAAGGAAGGAGCAGAAGCACGGTGCCTTCCACTCTCCATAATGTATAACAAATCACTGGTAACAGGGGAATTGCCAAAAATTTGGAAGAAGGTTAATGTAGTTCCGATATACAGAGGGGAAAGACAAGAGGAACTGAATTACAGACCAATGTCTCTAACTTGCATACCATGCAAGCTGTTGGAGAAGCTTGTGCGTAAAAAGCTAGTGGATCATCTGAAGATAAAGAACTTTGTAACACCGCATCAACATGGGTTCAGGGATGGCAAGTCCTGTCTCACAGGATTAATTGAATCCTACGACAAGGTAAAAAAAAAATCAGGCAAGAAAGAGAGGGGTGGGCAGACTGCATATTTTTGGATGGCCAGAAACCCTTTGACACAGTGCAACATAAGAGGCTGGTGCAAAAGCTGGAGATGTAGACATGAGTGAAAGGGAAGGTACTCCATTGGATAAGGGAGTACCTAAGCACCAGAAGACAGCGAGTCACTGTGAGGGGTGAGGTCTCAGATTGGAGAGGCGTCACCAATGGAGTGCTGCAGGGGGTCAGTCCTTGGACCTATACTGTTTTTGATATATGTAAATGATCTCCCAGAGGATACAGAATCATTTCTCTCAATGTTTGCTGACGATGCCAAAAATATGAGGATTAAAACAGAATAAGATAGTATGAGGCTACAAGATGACCTAGACAAACTGAATGAATGGCACAACAAATGGCTACTAAAGTTAAACCAGAGTAAATGTAAGAAAATAAAACTAGGCGGTGGAAACAGGAGCCCTGACAGAGGATACAGAATGGGAGATGAAGCACTTCATGAAACGAACAGAGAAAAAGATTTAGGAGTTGATATCACACCAAACCTGTCTCCTGAAGCCCACATAGGAATAATTACATCTGTGGCACATGTGAGGCTTCCTAACATCAAAACCAGTCATCAGGAACCTGAGTAAGGAATCATTCAGAACATTGTATACCACATATGTCAGACCAATCCTGAAGTATGCGGCCCCAGCATGGAGCCCGTCAAGCACAAGACAAGCTGGAAAAAGTTCAGAGGTATGCCACTAGGCTAGTCCCTGAACTAAGAGGCATGAGTTGTAAGGAAAGGTAGCGTGAAATGCATCTCACGACACTAGAAGACAGAAGAGTAAGGGGAGACATGATCACAACCTACAAAATTCTCAGAGGAATTGACAAGGTAGAAAAGGATAAATTGTTTAACACGGGAGGTACGCGAACAAGGGGACACAGGTAGAGACTGAGTACCCAAATGAGCCATAGGGACGTTAGAAAGAACTTTTTCAGTGTCAGAGTAGTTAACCCGAGGAAGGCCTTAGGCAGTGATATGACTCCAGGCTGGAGGCTGACTCCATACACAGTTTCATATGATTGAGCCCAGTAGGCTCAGGAATCTGTACACCAGTTGATTGACGGTTGAGAGGCGGGACCAAAGAGCCAGAGCTCAACCCCTGCAAGCACAACTAGGTGCGTACAACTAGGTGAGTACACACACACATACACACACACACACAAACACACACACACACACACACACACACAAAAACACACACAAACGTAGTAGGACGTGGTAGTTGCAGGCGTAGGACGGCGGTCAGTGAACAAGTGTAGGACAGCGGTCTGCGAATTACTTCAATATTCTCGGGATATTTACGTACCAGTGAGACCAAAACATAGATTTTGGTCATATGAAGGGTACAGCAACGCAGTGATAACGCAACATAGTGAATTCTTATAACGTTTGATAAGAAAAAAATAGAAAAAGAACGAGATTGTGGCAAGACGGTGGCACCAGAGGCCTGAGAAGGGAAGAGCTTGGACCACCACGTGGGAGGACCTCTGGTGGAGACGTCAACAATTAAGGCGGACATCGCTTCATAAATCACCTAATTGTGCTGTGGGATGCTTACTCGGAGGTGAGTGCCTCTCAAAGTCAATCATACAAGGTGTACAGTGTTTTTTATATAGTAATTAGCTTTGAACATAAGTTAATTAAAATAAGAAAAAGTAGCTCAAGAGCCTCAGCTTGGTACTAGTTTCTCACACCTGTGTGTTACATTACACCGCCACTGACTAGACCTACCCCACCCCCCCTCCTCACCATAACACGCCAGTGTAAACACACACACACACGCACGCACACACAAACCAGCCTACCGCCAACCTCACCCCTCACCACTGGCACTTGACCTTCCATCCCTCACCCCCCTGATTGTCCTCCTTCCTCTCCCCCCCCCCTCCCCGCTCTGCCTATTTCCCTCTCTTCCTCAATCTCCCTCACTCCCCCTCTCCTTTTTACTCCCTCTACCTCATCCCTCCACCAGTTAACCCAACCCCCCCACCGTGCCACCCCCACAATAAACACACACACACACACACACACACACACACACACACACACACACACACACACACACACACACACACACACTCTCGCACACACAGACACACACACAGACACACACACACACACACACACACACACACACACACACACACACACACTCTCGCACACACAGACACACACACAGACACACACACACACACACACACACACACACACACACACACACACACACACACACACACACACACACACACACACACACACACACACACACACACACACACACACACACACACACAGGGGCCTCGTAGCCTGGTGGATAGCGCGCAGGACTCGTAATTCTGTGGCGCGGGTCCGATTCCCGCACGAGGCAGAAACAAATGGGCAAAGTTTCTTTCACCCTGAATGCCCCTGTTACCTAGCAGTAAATAGGTACCTGGGAGTTAGTCAGCTGTCACGGGCTGCTTCCTGGGGTGTGTGTGTGTGTGGTGTGGAAAAAAAAAAAAAAAAAAAAGTAGTTAGTAAACAGTTGATTGACAGTTGAGAGGCGGGACGAAAGAGCAAAGCTCAACCCCCGTAAAAACACACACACACACACACACACACACACACACACACACACACACACACACACACACACACACACACACACACACACACACACACACACACACACACACACACGCACACGCGCACACACACACACTTGGGTCTTGAGTCTTGGGTCAGCTTTGATCGTGAGCAGACGTGTAGGGTCAGCGGTCGCGTTAACCGAGGGAACAATAGGGTTCAAGGGAGCGGGTGTACTGTGCAGTGAGAATCGGGACAGTGTAAATTGAACAGTGGCATTGTTATGCAACACATTGATCACATCTCGTGGTGAATTATTTTAGTGAATTTAGAGAAGATAGCTAGTGAAGATCGACTTCTTGAGGAAGCATCAGTCGCATCAGCCGGGACACAAGTGGAGACCTGAAGACCTCACAGGATTACCGACGACACGCCGTGTATTCACCTAGAGTGCTTGTGGGGGGCTGGCTGGTAAGTGTCTCTCATAAGTCTCCAACAGTGTACAAGGTTTATATAATATCATATCATAGACACCATTGCATTCCATTCAATAATACAATCGTAATAATACAATCGTGGTAGACAGGTAACAGGGACAGCAACTGTGAGCTAACTGGGAACCCAGATAAGCCGCTAATCCTCCCCCACCCGCCGTAATCTGAAGACTACACCTCACCCATCTCTTAACCCACCATCTCACTTTCCCAACACACTCCCCCCCCCCCACCACCACTCCCACTCTCCCAAAACACTCCCCCCCCCCACCACACCCACTCACACTAGGACTATTTTTGCTCTCTCTCTTGCTCGCTCTCTCTTGACAAGGACAACATGGCAGGTGGACGCAACAGGGACACAGGGAACAGCCAAATTGATCAAACGAGGGACATGTTAACCCAAGTTCTGGAGGGATTCAGGAAGGAGATGCAGGAAATGAGGATTACAATTAACAACCTGCAAAGTGAGCTGACATCAGCAAGGGAGGAGATCAAATCCATCACAGAAAAAAATAAAAAGACCGAGCATCAGATTATCATCCAAAGGGAAGGTGGGAATGTTACATTGGAAGGAAATGCCTCTGTACCTGAAACATTTGCAGACATACTGAAAAAGAGCTCAGAAGCAATGGACACAGTGAGGGAGGTAGCGATGCAAGCAGCTACGTCACAGGAAGCAGCAAGGTGCACCACTCAACTGCTGGAGAGGAAAAGATCAGTGGTAGTTGTATGCATAAAAGAACAGGATGGATCCAACAGGCAAGAATGGAATAGCAAGGATAGAGAGGCAGTACAGGGGCTACTGAAGGGGTTACAGAAGGAAGAGGCTGAAAGAAACATTGAGAAGGTTTTCAGGTTGGGCTGGTACAACAAGGACAGAAACCGACTTGTAAAGGTGGTGTTTACAAACGAAACCACGAAGGAGGATATTCTCGAAAGGAAGAGTCGACTGCAGCATGTGGAGGGATACAAGAAAGTATTCCTGCAGAGGGACAGGACGAAGGAGGAGAGAGCCAGGGCAGCAGAAGCAAGGAGGAAGCGCAGGGAGGAAGAAGCAAACCAGGAAATCTCAGCCCCCAACACAACAGTCCTAGAGACAAGAGGCGAACCCAAAACCAGCATCCCAGCAACAGCAGAGGGGAGGGCAACCCCACCACCCCCCTCTGCATAGAAACCCTCCCTTCCCCTCGCCCTACCTGCCCCCACCCAACCCTCCCTCCCCCCCCACCCCATTCTTACCCTGTCATCCCTTCCCCATTCCCATCATGTCCCCCCTCCCACCTTTCCCCCCTGTCCCCCCTCCCCCTTCATCCCATACCCTCCCTATCCCTCCTCCCCCCTCACCCCGTATCCTCCATGTCCCTCCTATCTCCTTAACCCACACCCTACCTGTCCCCCCTTCCATGAAACCCCCACCCCTCACCCCAAACTCCCCTGAAACCCTGCAAACCACCTCACAGATCATCTCACCCACTGAAAAGCTTCCCACACCAGCAGAATGCTCGCCAAGAAAGGGACAAGAAAATGAACTGAAGAAAGTGAACTTCAAGGCAATGTACACTAACATAGATGGAATTACTAATAAAACAAGTGAACTCGGAGAATGGGCACTAGAAAAAAACCCAGACATAATAGCACTCACAGAAACAAAGCTAACAAACACCATAACAAACGCAGTGTTTCCACAGGGCTACTATGTAGTGAGGAAAGAGAGAGAAGGGAGAGGAGGAGGTGGTGTAGCTTTGCTACTAAGAGAAGGTTGGAGTTTCGAAGAGATGGTAATTCAGAACTGTGAAGGTTTCAGTGACTACATATCAGGCACCAGAGCAACTGGAGGACAGAAAATTATAGTAGTAGTCATATATAACCCCCCACCGAATGTCAGAAGACCCAGACAGGAATATGATAGAAACAACTTGGCCACCATCAATATAATAGAGAGAGCAGCTTCTGTGGCTAGCAGGAACGGATCCAGGCTACTAATCATGGGAGACTTCAACCATGGAAAGATAGATTGGGGGAACAGAGACCCACATGGAGGCCCAGACACATGGAGAGCTAAGCTGCTGGATGTGGCAACAAGAAACTTTCTAAGTCAACACGTCAAGGGACCGACAAGAACGAGAGGAGGGGATGAACCAGCCTTGCTTGATCTGATATTTACCCTAAATGAGTCGGATATAAGGGAAGTTAAGTTGGAAGCCCCCTTGGGAATGAGTGATCATAGTATATTGAGCTTTGAGTACCTGGTTGAGCTAGGAATTATCACCCCCAAAAAAGAACTGGGAAACAAAGGGGTGGCGTACCGAAAGGGAAACTACGAGGAGATGAATAAATTCCTATGGGATATACATTGGGACACAGAACTCGGAACCAATTCTGTACAAGACATGATGGACTATGTCACCCAAAAATGTCAGGAGGCTGTAAGCAGGTTTGTCCCAGCCCAACAGAAAAAAACAGAGAAGCAAAGGAAGAATCCGTGGTTTAATAGGGAATGTATGAAAGCAAAGGAGCTGAACAAAAGGGCATGGAGGAACTTCCGTAATAACAGAACACCAGAAAGTAGAGAGAGATACCAGAAAACCAGGAACGAGTATGTTAGTGTGAGAAGAGCAGCTGGGAAAAGGTATGAAAATGATATAGCTAATAAAGCCAAGACCGAACCAAAGCTACTACACAGTCACATCAGGAGGAAGACAACAGTGAAGGAACAGGTGATGAAACTTAGGGTGGGCGAGGACAGGTACACAGAGAACGACAAAGAGGTGTGTGAAGAACTCAACAAAAGGTTTCAGGAGGTCTTTACAATAGAACAGGGAGAAGTCACGGTGCTAGGAGAGGTGGCAGCAAACCAGGTGACCATGGAAAGGTTCGAAATTACAAGAGATGAGGTCAAGAAGCACCTATTGGAGCTGGATGTGAGAAAAGCTGTTGGGCCGGATGGAATATCACCATAGGTATTGAAAGAGTGTGCAGGAGCACTTAGCTTGCCACTCTCCATAGTGTATAGTAGGTCACTGGAAACGGGAGACCTACCAGAAGTATGGAAAACTGCTAATGTAGTACCAATATTTAAAAAGGGTGACAGACAAGATGCACTGAACTACAGGCCAGTGTCCTTAACTTGTATACCATGCAAGGTGATGGAGAAGACTATGAGAAAAAACCTAGTAACACATCTGGAGAGAAGAGACTTCGTGACAACCCATCAACATAGGTTCAGGGAGGGTAAATCTTGCCTTACAGGCTTGATAGAATTCTATGATCAGGTGACAAAGATTAAGCAAGAAAGAGAAGGATGGGCGGACTGCATTTTTTTGGACTGTCGGAAAGCCTTTGACACAGTACCCCATAAAAGGTTGATGCATAAGCTGGAGAAACAGGCAGGAGTAACTGGTAGGGCGCTCCAGTGGATAAGGGAGTACCTAAGCAACAGGAAGCAGAGAGTTATAGTGAGGGGTGAGACCTCAGAATGGCGAGAAGTCACCAGTGGAGTCCCACAGGGCTCTGTGCTTGGACCTATCCTGTTTCTGATATACGTAAATGATCTCCCAGAGGGTATAGACTCATTCCTCTCAATGTTTGCTGACGACGCCAAAATTATGAGAAGGATTAAGACAGAGGAGGACAGCTTGAAGCTTCAAGAAGACCTGGACAAGCTGCAGGAATGGTCGAACAAATGGATGTTAGAGTTTAACCCAAGCAAATGTAATGTAATGAAGATAGGAGTAGGAAGCACGAGACCAGATACAAGGTATCACTTGGGAGATGAAATACTTCAAGAGTCAGAGAGAGAGAAAGACCTGGGGGTTGATATCACGCCAGACCTGTCCCCTGAAGCTCATATCAAGAGGATAACATCAGCAGCATATGCCAGGTTGGCTAACATAAGAACGGCCTTTAGAAACTTGTGTAAGGAATCTTTCAGAACATTATATTCCACATATGTCAGACCAATCCTGGAGTATGCGCTCCAGCATGGAGTCCATATCTAGTCAAGCATAAGACTAAACTGGTAAAGGTTCAAAGGTTTGCCACCAGACTAGTACCCGAGCAGAGAGGTATGAGCTACGAGGAGAGACTACGGGAATTGAACCTCACTTCGTTGGAAGACAGAAGAGTTAGGGGGGACATGATCACCACATTCAAGATTCTCAAGGGAATCGACAGGGTTGATAAAGATAGGCTATTTAACACAAGGGGCACACGCACTAGGGGACACAGGTGGAAACTGAGTGCCCAAATGAGCCACAGAGATATTAGAAAGAACTTTTTTAGTGTCAGAGTGGTTGACAAATGGAATGCATTAGGAAGCAATGTGGTGGAGGCTGACTCCTTACACAGTTTCAAGTGTAGATATGATAGAGCCCAATAGGCTCAGGAACCTGTACACCTGTTGATTGACGGTTGAGAGGCGGGACCAAAGAGCCAGAGCTCAACCCCCGCAAGCACAACTAGGTGAGTACGATTAGGTGAGTACACACACACACGCACACGCGCACACACACACACACACACGCGCACACACACACACACACACACACACACACACACACACACACACACACACACACACACACACACACACACACACGCGCACACACACACACACACACACACACACACACACACACACACACACACACACACACACACACACACACACACACACACACACACACACACACACACACACACACACACACAACCTCTCTCTGAACCCTCCAGCACTAACCCACTCCCACACACCCTCTCCATCCCCCTCCCTCACTTCCACCTTCCACCTCCCCCCCATACACTCACACACCTTCTCTCTCTCTCTCTCTCTCTCTCTCTCTCTCTCTCTCTCTCTCTCTCTCTCTCTCTCTCTCTCTCTCTCTCTCTCTCTCTCTCTCTCTCTCTCTCTCTCTCTCTCCCTCTCTCCCTCCCCCTCTCTCTCTCTCTCTCTCTCTCTCTCTCTCTCTCTCTCTCTCTCTCTCTCTCTCTCTCTCTCTCTCTCTCTCTCTCTCTCTCTCTTTCTCTCCCTCCCCCTCTCTCTCTCCCTCCCCCCTCTCTCTCCCTCCCCCTCTCTCTCTCCCTCCCCCCTCTCTCTCCCTCCCCCTCTCTCTCTCCCTCCCCCTCTCTCTCTCCCTCCCCCTCTCTCTCCCTCCCCCCTCTCTCTCTCCCTCCCCTCTCTCTCTCTCCCTCCCCCTCTCTCTCCCTCCCCCTCTCTCTCTCCCTCCCCTCTCTCTCTCTCCCTCCCCTCTCTCTCTCTCCCTCCCCTCTCTCTCTCTCCCTCCCCTCTCTCTCTCTCCCTCCCCTCTCTCTCTCTCCCTCCCCCTCTCTCTCTCTCCCTCCCCTCTCTCTCTCTCCCTCCCCTCTCTCTCTCTCCCCCTCCCCTCTCTCTTCCCCTCCCCTCTCTCTCCCTCCCCCTCTCTCTCCCTCCCCCTCTCTCTCCCTCCCCCCCTCTCTCTCCCTCCCCCCTCTCTCTCCCTCCCCCCTCTCTCTCCCTCCCCCCTCTCTCTCCCTCCCCCCCTCTTTCTGTCTGTCTGTCTGTCTGTCTGTCTGTCTGTCTGTCTGTCTGTCTGTCTGTCTGTCTCTCTCTCTCTCTCTCTCTCTCGCTCTCTCTCTCTCTCTCTCTCTCTCTCTCTCTCTCTCTCTCTCTCTCTCTCTCTCTCTCTCTCTCTCTCTCGCTCTCTCGCTCTCTCACTCTCTCTCTCTCTCTCTCTCTCTCTCTCTCTCTCTCTCTCTCTCTCTCTCTCTCTCTCTCTCTCTCTCTCTCTCTCTCTCTCTCTCTCTCTCTCTCTCTCTCTCTCACACACACACACACAAACACACACACACCCCAGCAAACACAAATCATCTACACAACGTTCGCCTATCTCTTCCCATAGGTGTGGGAATGATTTGCATTGAGAATGGTGCAGGAGAGCCTTTGAGAAACTTTTACTCAAAAAATCCAAACACAAAGGTTTAATTATAAATAGTTTTTCTACAATTATTTTCTTCCAAATGTAAAACAAATAGTTTTTACATGTTTAAATATAAAATTTATGGTGTTTTTTTGTAAAATTCATTAATAAATTGTGAATGATATATATTGGCTGAGTGAAACCTTTAAAATCCATTTAGTTATGATATGAACAGAAAAAAGTAGTTTTCCAAATTTTCTAAAAATCGCTCTTTTTAACACAATTTGACTCCTTATGCATTCCACTAAACAGTAATATCATGTTTAAATATATAATTTATGTATTATTCCCTAAGATAATTTATATAAATTATAAAAGTTGCTGGAAAGTGGTGAGAAAGAATCTGAAAACGTTTTGTTGTCTTATATTGGCGTGTTCTTATTAACTAGAGTGAGTAAGAGTGAGCGAGAGTGGGTAAGAGTGAGTAAGAGTGACTGAAGGTGAGTGAGAGTGCCAGAGAGTGTGTAAGTGTGAGTAAGAGTGAGTATAAGTAAGAGTGACTGAGAGTGAGTAAGAGTGACAGAGTGAGTAAGAGTACGTGAGAGTAAGGGTGACAGAATGAGTAAGAGTGAGAGTAAAGTGATTGAGAGTAAGGGTGAGTATGAGAGTAAGAGTGATTGAGAGTTAGAGTGAGAGTAAGAGTGATTGAGAGTTAGTGAGAGTAAGAGTGATTGAGAGTAAGAGTGATTGAGAGTAAGAGTGATTGAGAGTAAGAGTGATTGGGAGTAAGAGTGATTGAGAGTAAGAGTGATTGGGAGTAAGAGTGATTGAGAGTAAGAGTGATTGGGAGTAAGAGTGATTGGGAGTAAGAGTAAGAGTAAGAATGAGAATAAGAGTGATTGAGAGTAAGAGTGATTGGGAGTAAGAGTAAGAATGAGTAGGAGTGATTGAGAGTAGGAGTGATTGGGAGTAGGAGTGATTGGGAGTAAGAGTGATTGAGAGTAAGAGTAATTGAGAGTAAGAGTATGAGAGTAAGAGTGAGAGAGTGAGTATGAATGGGTAAGGGTGACTGAGAGTGAGTAAGAGTGACAGAGTAAGAATGACAGAGTAAGAGTGACAGAGAGTAAGAGTGACAGAGAGTAAGAGTGACAGAGAGAAAGAGTGACAGAGAGTAAGAGTGACAGAGAGTAAGAGTGACAGAGAGTAAGAGTGACAGAGAGTAAGTGTGACAGAGAGTAAGAGTGACAGAGTAAGAGTGAGTATGAGAGTGAGTAAGGATGACTGAGAGAAAGAGTGAGTAATAGTGCGTAAGAGTGATTGAGAGTTAGAGTGAGAGTAAGAGTGATTGAGGGTTAGTGAGAGAAAGAGTGAGTAATAGTGCGTAAGAGTGATTGAGAGTTAGAGTGAGAGTAAGAGTGATTGAGGGTTAGTGAGAGTAAGAGTGAGAGTAAGAGTGATTGAGAGTAAGAGTGATTGAGAGTAAGAGTGATTGAGAGTAAGAGTGATTGAGAGTAAGAGTGATTGGGAGTAAGAGTGATTAAGAGTAAGAGTGATTGGGAGTAGGAGTTAGAATGAGAATAAGAGTGATTGAGAGTAAGAGTGAGTAAGAGTAAGAATGAGAGTAAGAGTGATTGAGAGTAAGAGTGATTGAGAGTAAGAGTGATTGAGAGTAAGAGTGATTGGGAGTAAGAGTGATTGAGAGTAAGAGTGATTGAGAGTAAGAGTGATTGGGAGTAGGAGTAAGAATGAGAATAAGAGTGATTGAGAGTAAGAGTGAGTAAGAGTAAGAATGAGAGTAAGAGTGATTGAGAGTAAGAGTGATTGAGAGTAAGAGTGACAGAGAGTAAGAGTGACAGAGTAAGAGTGACAGAGTAAGAGTGACAGAGAGTAAGAGTGACAGAGTAAGAGTGACAGAGTAAGAGTGACAGAGAGTAAGAGTGACAGAGTAAGAGTGACAGAGTAAGAGTGATAGAGAGTAAGAGTGACAGAGTAAGAGTGACAGAGTAAGAGTGACAGAGTAAGAGTGATAGAGAGTAAGAGCGACAGTGAGTAAGAGTGACAGAGAGTAAGAGTGACAGAGTAAGAGTGACAGAGAGTAAGAGTGACAGAGTGTAAGAGTGACAGAGTAAGAGTGACAGAGTAAGAGTGACAGAGAGTAAGAGTGACAGAGAGTAAGAGTGACAGAGTAAGAGTGACAGAGAGTAAGAGTGACAGAGTAAGAGAGTGAGAGTGATTATGAGAGAGTTAAGAGTGTGAGGTGTGAGAGGGTATAGCAGGCCAGGGAGGCAGGATGTGTGGTCACAGGCGAGGCCTAGGCCTCGTGATCTCTAATGTTGGTTTTTATATATATGTTGGATTTTTTGTCCTGTTTCAAATTATAATTATTTAGCAGGAATGTAATAAGATATTCCACAGTATTAATGTGACAATAATATATGCATTATTTCCTTGATAATCAAACTTGTTGTTCAAAGATAATATACAATCTTTGAAGGAAACATTTTGAGAGCGCGAGCTGGCAACACTGGGCTGGTGGGTGAGAGAGACATATGGTTAGTTGTACTCAGACCTTCAGTGGTGAAGGGTGTGTCCCAGCTGGCCGCCACCAGCCGCCACCCGCTGCCACCCGCCGCCCACCACCAGCCGCCACCCGCCGCCCACCACCAGCCCCCACCACCAGCCACCACCCGCCACCACCCGCCACCACCCACCACCCGCCGCCACCCACCACCAGCCGCCACCCGCCGCCACCCACCACCAGCCGCCACCCGCCACCACCCGCCACCAGCCGCCACCCGCCACCCGCCGCCACCCGCCACCACCTGCCACCCGCCACCACCCGCCACCCGCCACCACCCGCCACCCGCCGCCACCCGCCGCCACCCGCCACCACCCACCACCAGCCGCCACCCGCCACCACCAGCCGCCACCCGCCACCACCAGCCGCCACCACCCACCACCAGCCGCCACCACCCACCACCAGCCGCCACCACCCACCACCAGCCGCCACCCGCCACCACCCGCCACCACCCACCACCAGCCGCCACCCGCCACCACCCACCACCAGCCGCCGCCACCCGCCACCACCCACCACCAGCCGCCACCGCCACTCACCACCCGCCGCCACCACCCACCATCCGCCACCCACCACCAGCCGCCACCCGCCACCACCCACCACCAGCCGCCACCACCCACCACCCACCACCAGCCGCCACCCGCCACCACCCGCCACCAGCCACCCACCACCAGCCACCCACCACCGCCACTCACCACCCGCCGCCACCACCCACCACCAGCCGCCACCCGCCACCGCCACCACCCACCACCAGCCGCCACCCGCCACCACCCACCACCAGCCGCCACCCGCCACCACCCACCACCAGCCGCCACCCACCACCAGCCGCCACCCGCCACCACCCACCACCAGCCGCCACCCGCCACAAGCCACCGCCACCCACCACCGCCATTCACCACCCGCCGCCACCACCCACCACCCACCACCCGCCGCCACCCGCCACCCACCACCAGCCGCCACCCGCCACCACCCACCACCAGCCGCCACCCACCACCAGCCGCCACCCGCCACCACCCACCACCAGCCGCCACCCGCCGCCACCCACCACCAGCCGCCACCCGCCACCACCCGCCACAACCCGCCACCAGCCGCCACCCGCCACCAGCCACCACCGCCACCAGCCGCCACCCGCCACCAGCCACCGCCACCCACCACCGCCACCCGCCGCCACCACCCACCACCACCACCCACCACCACCACCCACCACCACCAGCCGCCGCCGCCACCACCACCCACCACCACCGCCGCCACCACCCATCACCGCCGCCGCCACCACCACCCACCACCACCGCCGCCGCCACCACCCATCACCGCCGCCGCCACCACCACCTGCCACCAGCCGCCACCACCGCCCGCTATCAGCCGTCACCGCCCGTTGCCACAGTCGCCACGGCAAGCCGCCACCGCCAGCCGCCACCAGCCCCCCCCCCACCGCCGATCGTCACCACCCACCACAGCCGCCGCCGCCCGCCACCGCCCGCCACCGCCCGCCACCACCCACCACAGCCGCCACCACCCACCACCCGCCGCCAGCACCCACCACCACCAGCCGCCGCCGCCACCCGCCGCCACCACCCACCACCACCACCAGCCGCCGCCACCACCACCCACCACCACCAGCCGCCGCCGCCACCACCACCCACCACCACCACCGCCGCCACCACCCACCACCGCCAGCCGCCACTACTCATCACAGACGCTGCCACCCGCCACCGCCAGACACAGCCGCCAGTGTCCGCCACTGCCGCCACTGCCGCCACTGTCCGCCACCGCCGCCACTGTCCGCCACCGCCACCACTGTTTGCCACCGCCACCACTGTCCGCCCGCCGCCACCACTGTCCGCCCGCCGCCACCACTGTCCGCCCGCCGCCTCCACTGTCCGCCCGCCGCCTCCACTGTCCGCCCGCCGCCACCACTGTCCGCCCGCCGCCGCCACTGTTCGCCCGCCGCCGCCACTGTTCGCCCGCCGCCGCCACTGTCCGCCCGCCGCCGCCACTGTCCGCCCGCCGCCGCCGCCACTGTCCGCCCGCCGCCGCCACTGTCCGCCCGCCGCCACTGTCCACCACCGCCGCCAAAGCCGCCACGGTCCGCCCGCCGCCACTATCCGCCACAGCCGCCACTGTCCGCCCGCCGCCACTGTCCGCCCGCCGCCACTATCCGCCACCGCCGCCACTGTCCTCCCGCCGCCACTGTCCGCCCGCCGCCGCCCTGTCCGCCCGCCGCCACTATCCGCCACCGCCGCCACTGTCCGCCCGCCGCCACTATCCGCCACCGCCGCCACTGTCCGCCCGACACCACTGTCCCCCCGACGCCACTGTCCGCCACCGCCGCCACTTTCCGCACGCCGCCACTGTCCGCCCGCTGCCACTATCCGCCACCGCCACCACTGTCCGCCACCGCCACCACTGTCTGCCACCGCCACCACTGTCTGCCACCGCCACCACTGTCCGCCCGCCGCCACCACTGTCCGCCCGCCGCCACCACTGTCCGCCCGCCGCCACCACTGTCCGCCCGCCGCCTCCACTGTCCGCCCGCCGCCGCCACTGTCCGCCCGCCGCCGCCACTGTCCGCCCGCCGCCGCCACTGTCCGCCCGCCGCCGCCACTGTCCGCCCGCCGCCACTGTCCACCACCGCCGCCAAAGCCGCCACGGTCCGCCCGCCGCCACTATCCGCCACAGCCGCCACTATCTGCCACCGCCGCCACTGTCCGCCCGCCGCCACTGTCCGCCCGCCGCCACTATCCGCCACCGCCGCCACTGTCCGCCCGCCGCCACTATCCGCCACCGCCGCCACTGTCCGCCCGCCGTCACTGTCCGCCCGCCGCCGCCACTGTCCGCCCGCCGCCACTGTCCGCCTGCCGCCGCCACTGTCCGCCCGCCGCCACTGTCCGCCCGCCGCCACTGTCCGCCACCGCCGCCACTGTCCGCCACAGCCGCCACTCTCCGCCGTACAGCCTCCCCTCTCTCCGTTAGTAAATAATTTTAATTGTTAGTAAATAATAAAAAAAATATAAATTATTAGATTTTTTTTACCCTTCAATTGGTTTTAATATTAAAATTGAAAATAATAATATAATATAAAATATAATAAAAATAATATAATATAAAATATAATTTAATTTCAAGAAATTTAACTTTACACACAAAGATGTGAAAAGGGTTCAGATTATTGGCTCAAACCTTTCATAAGAGATTCATATTGGTATATGAATGGATTATGAATGACTCATGTTAGGAGTGTAAAGTTGCCACAACATCTCAAATTAGTGTTAGATACATATGTCTTGGTTATAAGTTTTGGAAACCTATTTAAGTCCACACACAATATCGTATCTGATACGATAAAACAAACGTTTCCAATACTTTCAAATACTTTCCAGATATGTTGTGGCAACCTAAAATTGTTTGCTGGGACACACACTCATAGGGAAATCATGGAAGGGAGACGAACTCTGGCTGGCAAACGCAGGAGGATAATCGCAGCTGGAACAAACACAGAGGATGGGGGGGAACAGGCAGACTGGATGAAGGAAGTTCTCCAGCAAATGCGGAATGAATTCAGTGAAGGACTGAGGGTAATGAGGGAGACAGTAGCCAACCTGCAAGATGATCTGAGGGCAGCAAAGGAGGAGATAAGATGCCTAAAGGAGACTCTTCCACAATACCAGGCACAAACCGTACCCCAGAGAGATGGGAATGCTACTGTGGAGGGGACCACCACAACCCAGATCTCATTTGCTGAAATGCTTAAAAAGAGCCCTGAAACTAGGTCTGCAGTTAGGGAAGTTGCCATTGAAGTGGCCTCCTCTCAGGAAGCAGCTAGATGTACTAGCCGGCTGATAGAGAGAAAAAGAGCAGTAGTAGTAGCAGGCATTAAAGAGCAAACAGGGACCAAACCAAAGGAGCGGAGAGACAAGGACAAAAACATAGTTAAAGAGATCCTTAAAGAGGTAAGGATGGAGGGAGCTGAACAAAATGTTGAGAAGGTTTTCAGGCTTGGAAAGTACAACAAGGACAGAGACCGAATGATAAAGGTGGTATTCATGAGCGAAATCGCGAAAGAGGAACTGTTAGAAAGGAAGAGCTGTCTAGCAAATGTAGAGAAGTTCAAAAGAGTATTCCTGCAGAGGGATATGACAAGGGAAGAGAGAAAGCAGGCAGCAGACACGTGGAAGGAGCGCAGGGAGAGCGAAAGGAATTGGGGAGCCACAACCCCGATCCCTACAATCTCAAAGGGGAATGGGGAACCCTCCTCAAACAGTGCAACAGCCACAGGGATTGGGGCACCACCCCCACATTCTACCCAACAGACACCCAACCTGCCCCATCCTCTGTCAGCCCCCCCCCACTAAGTACCCACCTAGGGCACCCTCCCCCACCCACCCCCCTCCTCCCACTCACCCCCTCCTCCCACTCACCCCTCTCCCCAAGACCTCTTTTCTCCCACATCCCTCAAGCCCTCCCCTCTTCCACATGCCTTCCCGTCTCTCCCACCCTCAAGCCCTCCCTTCTCCTTCTCCCCCCTAAGTCCCCCACTCTCCCCCACCCCACCTAAGTCTTCCCCTCTCCCCCACTCCCCTAAACCCTCCCCTCTTCCTCACCCACCTCAGCCCTCCTTTTTCCCCCACGCCCCCCAAGCCCTCCACCCTTTTCTCCCCCCCCCCAAGCCCCCCCCATCTCCCCTATCCCCCACAGCGTCTCCTCCCCCCATGCTTCCCCAACCCTCCCTCACTCTCCCCCCCAACCCTCTCACTCTCCCCCCCTACCCTCCCCCTCTTACCCACCCCCCTTACCCTCCCCCTCTCCCCACCACCCCCCTCTCCTCCACCCCCACAAGCCCTCCCTCCTCCACCAGTCTCCCCGTGCCAGGCCCCCCCAGCTCCCACTCACCCCAGATCCCAAAAGTCCCCCCCCCAGAGAAGAAGCAGAAGAGACTCAGTTTCAGGGTGATGTACTCGAACATAGATGGGATCACTAGCAAGACAAGTGAACTAAGGGAAAGAGCACAGGAAGTTAACCCAAATGTGATCGGACTCACTGAAACAAAACTCTCTGGAATCATAACGAATGCCGTGTTTCCCCAGGAGTACACAGTAATAAGGAAAGAGAGGGAAGGTAGGGGAGGAGGCGTAGTGGCCCTACTCATGAGAAAGGAATGGAGTTTTAAGGAGATGGCCATCCCGGGCTGTGAGGAGTTCAGAGACTACATAACAGGCACCATAACAACGGGAGGACCAAGAATAGTAGTAGCAGTAATATACAACCCTCCACTAAATGACAGAAGACCCAGTCAAGAGTATGAAAACAACAACATGGAGGTTAACACTATAATTGAGATGGCAGCCTCTGCTGCCTGTAGAAATAGATCCCTCCTGCTCATCATGGGCGACTTCAATCACGGAAGGATTGACTGGGAGAACGAGGAACCGCATGGAGGCGAGGATACGTGGAGAGCCAAACTATTGGAGGTGGTGACAAGAAACTTTTTAACCCAGCATGTCGGAAAACCCACAAGGATGAGAGGCAATGATGAACCAGCGAGACTCGACCTAGTCTTCACTCTGAACGACTCCGACATAAGAAAAATCGGTTTTGAGGACCCAGTAGGAATGAGCGACCACAGTGTACTGGTGTTTGAGTACTTGATTGAAGAAGGGTTATTGAACTCGAGGAGGGATACCGAAACCAAAAGGTTAGCATACTGAAAGGGAAACTATGAGGGGATAAGAAAATTCCTAACCGATATAGCATGGGAAACAGAGCTCAGGGGAAAGACGGCCCAAGATATGATGGATTACATCACACAGAAGTGCAAGGACGCAGCAAGCAAGTTTGTCCCAGTCCAAAAGGAAAACAGAGAAATGAAAATGAGAAACCCATGGTTTAATCAGAGATGTGGGCTAGCTAAGCAGCAAAGTAAAAGGGCATGGAGAAACTATAGGAATAACAGTACACTGGAGAGTAGAGAAAGATACCAGAATGCCAGGAATGAATATGTCAGGATGAGAAGAGAGGCAGAAAGACAATACGAAAATGACATTGCAAGCAAGGCAAAGACTCAGCCTAAATTGTTGCATAGCCACATCAAGAGAAAAACAACAGTAAAGGAACAGGTTATGAAATTAAGGATAGGGGCGGAAGGATTCACTACAAATGACAATGAAGTGTGTGAGGAATTGAATAAGAAATTCAACGTCTACACCTTAGAGCAAGGAGAAATTCCAGAAGTTAGTGTGGGAATAGCTAACCAGGAACCACTGGAAGAGTTTGAGATTACCAGCGGGGAAGTAAGGAAGTGTTTACTAGAGTTGGATGTGACAAAGGCTATAGGCCCAGATGGAATCTCCCCTTGGGTTTTAAAGGAAGGAGCAGGAGAACTGTGCCTACCACTCTCCATAGTGTATAACAAATCACTGGCAACAGGGGAACTGCCAGATATTTGGAAAGCAGCTAACGTAGTCCCGATATACAAGAAAGGGGATAGACAGGAGGCACTGAACTACAGGCCTGTGTCCCTAACCTGCATACCATGCAAGCTAATGGAGAAGATTGTGCGAAAAAAACTAGTGGAGCATCTAGAGCGAAGGAACTTTGTAACACAGCATCAACATGGTTTCAGGGGTGGCAGGTCCTGCCTCACAGGGTTACTTGAATTCTACGACCAGGCAACAAAAATAAGGCAAGAAAGAGAAGGGTGGGCAGACTGCATATTTTTGGATTGTCAAAAAGCCTTTGATACTGTGCCACACAAGAGGCTAGTGAGAAAGTTGGAGACGCAGGCTGGAGTGAAAGGGAAGGTACTCCGGTGGATAGAGGAGTACCTAAGCAACAGGAGACAACGAGTCTGTGTGAGGGGTGAGGTCTGAGACTGGCGAGACGTTACAAGTGGAGTCCCGCAGGGGTCAGTCATTGGACCTATACTGTTTCTGGTATATGTAAATGATCTCCCAGAGGGTATAGATTCGTTCCTCTCAATGTTTGCCGACGATGCAAAAATTATGAGGAGGATTGAAACAGAGGATGATAGTAGGAGGCTACAAGATGACCTAGATAGACTGAGTGAATGGTCCAACAAATGGCTGTTGAAGTTCAACCCGAGTAAATGCAAAGTAATGAAACTAGGCAGTGGAAACAGGAGGCCAGACACAGGATACAGAATAGGAGATGAAGTACTTAATGAAACAGACAGAGAGAAAGATCTAGGAGTTAATATCACACCAAACCTGTCTCCTGAAGCCCACATAAAGAGAATAACGTCTGCGGCATATGCTAGGCTGGCTAACATCAGAGCGGCGTTCAGGAACCTGTGTAAGGAATCATTCAGAATCTTGTACACAACATATGCAAGACCAATCCTGGAGCATGCGGCCCCAGCATGGAGCCCGTACCTTGTCAAACACAAGACAAAGCTGGAAAAAGTCCAAAGGTATACTACTAGACTAGTCCCAGAACTAAGAGGCATGAGTTATGAGGAAAGGCTGCAGGAAATGCACCTTACGACACTGGAAGACAGAAGAGTAAGGGAGGACATGATCACAACCTACAAAATCCTCAGGGGAATCGACAGGGTAAACAAGGATGAACTATTCAACACTGGAGGGACGCGAACAAGGGGACACAGGTGGAAGCTGAGTACCCAAATGAGCCACAGAGACATTAGAAAGAACTTATTCAGTGTCAGAGTAGTTAGTAAATGGAATGCATTAGGAAGTGATGTGGTGGAGGCTGACTCCATACACAGTTTCAAATGTAGATATGATAGAGCCCAGTAGGCTCAGGAATCTGTACACCAGTTGATTGACGGTGGAGAGGCGGGACCAAAGAGCCAGAGCTCAATCCCCACAACCACAATTAGGTGAGTACACACACACACACACACACACACACACACACACACACACACACACACACACACACACACACACACACACACACACACGCACACACACACACAGTGATGTGGTGGAGGCTGACTTCATACACAGTTTCAAATGTAGATATGATAGAGCCCAGTAGGCTCAGGAATCTATACACCAGTTGATTGACAGTTGAGAGGCGGGACCAAAGAGCCAAAGCTCAACCCCCGCAAGCACAAATAGGTGAGTACACACACACACACTTGACTTGTGACCATCGTGTTGGGTGGACGTGGGTTGGGAGCTCCTGGTTCACTAGTGGAGTGGGAGGGGTAATCAGGCAACTTCGAAGTGAAAAAGTGTGTACAAGTGAATGAAAAAAACTTGGGTTTTGACCAAAGCCTTAAGGTAGTGAAGAAAAACAGTTTAAGTAGCGTTATTCAAAATAGTTTAGGAAGTACTGTGGCAGTGTGCAGTGTGGAGCGGACCTCACCGACCTCTGACCGCGTGACCTCACCCCCGGCAGCAACCCTTCTACCACCACGTGGGACGACACTTGGAGATTCACTCACCTATTGTGTTAGCAGGACGGTAAGATACTTGGAACCCTTGTGGGTAAGGTTGCATTATAGCAATGACTAGGTCAGGAAGATTGTCTAGGTCCAACAGTATTATGATTGAGGAAGAAGATAGGTTTGTGGAGATGATTGAGAAATTTGTAGAGAAGAGGGATGTTTGCATAGATGATCTAATCCAGGGGATTAAAAGTGAAGTCTTTAATAAGATACAGGACGAGGTTCAAAGACTCAAACAAGAGTTTATGGATTATTTTCAAGAGGAAATCAGGAAGAGCAGGGTAGAATGGCAAGGAGAAATATCTAGGCTTACTAATGAATTTGTCAGGAATAAGGGAAGCTTGGCAGGGGAAGGGGGAGTAGTAGTAGGTGGAGTAGCGGGTGTGGGAAGGGTGGGGGTCAGCCAGGGAGGGGGCCACCATCATGACCCTGAACTGAGAAAGAGGACAATCATAATCCATGGATTGCTTGAAGCCAGGGCACCATCGAGGCAGGAGAGGATGGTGATTGAGGATTTGGAGCTACAGGGGATCTTGAGAGACATGAGAGCCCAGATGGCAGGGAATGAGGTGCAAGTCCAACGACGCATTGGGCCATACAACTGTAACAGGAAACGACCTGTCCTGGTACAGTTCACTAACGAAGAGGCAGTGGATTACATACTGCATCACAAACACTTACTCAAAGGTAGCGAAAATTACTACAACGTATATATATTGACAAATTCATGACGAAGGAGGAGCAGATAGCCCACAGAGCAAGCAAACAACAATACAACTCTTCCCATTTGAGCGTAGCTACACACCCCAGTGCTAATCCACCCCATGCTAACCAGCTCACACCTGCTTCTCAGGTCACTCCTTCCCCTAATCAGCCGCCCCTGCTTATCTCCCCAACACCTCCCTTGACTCCACTGCAGTCAAATTCATCCCACATTCCAAGGACCCCCTCATCACCTCAACCCCCAAAACCCATCCAGCCCTCATCCCCTCAACCCAAGAACCCACCCAGCCCTCATCCCCTCAACCCCAAGAACCCACCCAGCCCTCATCCCCTCAACACCCAAAACCTACCTAGCCCTCACCCCTCCTCATCTCCTCTCCTTCCATGTGACCCCCCACCCTTGCGAGGGGGGTGGGAGGTTCCCCCCACCCTTGCGAGGGGGGTGGGAGGTTCACCCCACCCCCTCTATCCTTCCCCCTCCCATCCTCTCAACCTCTATCTGACTCCCAACCTTACGCTATCTCCCAACCCCTCTATGCCCTTCCTAATCTTCAGACCCAGTATGCTCTTCCTACGCCAGACCTACCTACCCAGGCCCTACCCCAGACCCTCCTACCTACCTTCCTAGAAGCCCAGCCCTTATTAGCCCCCCAAGCACCCCTCCTGACCTCTTTCACCCCCCATACACCCCCCAGACCCCCCAAGACACCCCTCGGATCCCCCCGGACATCCCCCGGATCCTTCCCGCTCCCAGTCATCCCCCAGACACCCCCCAGATCCCCCCGAACCCCCCTGCCCCCAGTCACCCCCCAGACACCCCCCAGATCCCCCCAGACCCCCAGAGAAAGGGAGAACTCTGGTACAAGAGTTTCCATGAAGAATCTCAAGGTTTGGTACACCAATGCTGATGGGGTATCTAATAAAGCAGAAGAGATAAAAGAAAGAGTGAGTGAAGCAGATCGTGACATAGTTGCAATTGTGGAAACTAAAATAAATGACATGATCTCAGATGCAATCTTTCCAGAAGGGTACCAGGTGATACGAAAAGAGAGGACACAGAGACAGGGAGGGGGTGTGGCACTCCTAATAAAGCAGAAATGGAAGTTTGAAGACCTGGGAAATCGAGTTACCAATGAGTGCACAAGCTTCATACATGGAACTCTGACAGTAGATGGGAGGAAGATTGTGATCTTGGTAATCTACAATCCCCCACCAAACAGTAGAAGACCCAGGCAGGAGTATGATGACAACAACAAGGCATGTATAGATGAACTGCAGAAGGCAGCAACACTAGCCCACAGAATGAGAGCGAAGCTGCTGATCATGGGGGACCTAAATCATGGAGAGATAAATTGGGAATCAAGGAATCCCTATGGAGGGGACGAAACGTGGGGAGCAAAATTAGTAGATGTTATAGACAGGAATTTTCTAACACAACATGTGAAGGAAGACACAAGGGAAAGAGGAGGAGATGCACCGAGCCTATTAGACCTGATTTTCACCCAGAACGCAGAAGATATCGAGAATTTAGAGCATGAAATACCTCTAGGGGCCAGTGACCATTGTGTCCTAGTCTTTGACTACATGATGGAATTCAAACTTATGACCATGGGACAAGAGAACTGGGAAAGGAGAGTTGACTACAGAAGAGGGGACTATAAGAGGATAAGGGACTATCTGGGTGAAGTGCAGTGGGAGGAAGAAATTAGAGGAAAAACAGTCCAAGATATGATGGACCTAGTCATACAGAAATGCCAGGAGGCCGAAGAGAGATTTATACCAACAGTAAAGGGAAAAAATAAGAAGGAATATAATAACCCATGGTTTAATAGACAGTGTCAGGAAGCAAAAATGGCCAGCAGGCGGGAGTGGAGGAAGTACAGAAGACAAAGGACAAAGGACAACAGGATCAGATACAACAGAGCTAGGAACGATTACATTACCATAAGACGAACATCGGAAAGGGACTATGAGAACGATATTGCGATCAAAGCGAGAAAACAACCTAAGTTACTACACAGTCATATAAGAAGAAAAATGTCGGTGAACGACCAAGTGACAAGACTGAACCAATCCTGTTTCCTAGTTCTGCATCTCTGTTTTGGTATAATTTTTTTTTGTGCCTTTATCATATATTTAACAAATCTTGACATACATCTCATTCATTCCTTGCCTAGCAACAAGTCTGTCCAATTATACTCACTAAAAAAAATTCTAAGGTTGCCATAATGTCTTCTCCTAAAGTCAGGTTTTTCAATTTCACCAACCTTCATATTTTCTTCCAGATTATAACGCATTGCATACTTTATTCCCAAAAAGACATGGTCACTTTTACCCAAGGGAGGAAGGTATTGAATGTCAAATATTTCTTCCTCCTTCCTGGTAAATATCAAATCTAGCATGGAGGGAGCGTCCCCTTTCCTCATCCTCGTTGCTTGTTTAACATGTTGATACAAGAATGTTTCTAGGATGAGGTCTACAAATTTACACGTCCAAAAATCTTCTGTTTTAGCTTCATATGCTTCCCAATCTATGGATTTCAAGTTGAAGTCGCCAACTATCAACAGTCGTGAACTATCGTTATCCGCTCTCGCTATGATCTCTCTCATTATTGTTATAAGACCTTCTCGTTTACTATCTAGCACCTTCTTTGACCATGTGCTGCTTGGTGGTGGACTATATGCATTTATGATCATTAGTTTATCATCCTCATGGCAGATCTCTAGTGCTATTATGTCAACTTCTTGTGGATTGGCAGTCATTATTTCGTTCACCTTTAGGTGTTCTTTCACCAGCACAGCAACGCCACCGCCTTTCCTAATTTTTCTGTCCCGTCTCCAAATTGAGTAGCCCCTTGGGAATATGACCTCATTTAAAATAACATCTTCAAGTTTTGTCTCCGTGAGTGCAACAATGTCTGGTGTCTGGAGCTGTATTACATCACTTAACTCCAGTATCTTCGATCTTACTCCATCTATGTTGGGTTATGCAATCTTCAGGAACTTGTTTCCCCTATTCTTATTTATTCTTATTAGTGTGTGTGTGTGTGTGTGTGTGTACTCACCTAGTTGTGTCTGCAAGATCGAGCATTGACTCTTGGATCCCGCCTTTCGAGCATCGGTTGTTTACAGCAATGACTCCTGTCCCATTTCCCTATCATACCTGGTTTTAAAATTATGAATACTATTGCTTCCACAACCTGTTCCTGAAGTGCATTCCATTTTCCCACTACTCTCACGCTAAAAGAAAACTTCCTAACATCTCTGTGACTCTGTTACGAACCCGGATTCAACGTCCGAGCCTGGAGCAGTGACAAACACGCCATCTGTGGGTCAGCTCCCGAAACCCCCGCCAAACGAACGACGACACCTAGTGAGGACAGCGTGTACTGGCCTCGAGGACCAGTTTCCAGTCTGGTTCAGCGCTCAACACCGCCGCTCCTGACCTCTGGTGAGGTGGTGCTCCGACGACAGCGCCATCTATGGAGTGGATATGTCGGGCGTTTGTATCTGAGCCTGTGAGTGTGGTGTATTAGTGTCCCGGTTATTAATGACGTGTCTGCTTACAGAGCCGACCTGGGACCACTGTGTTGAAGGAGTAGTCAGTCTACCCGAGGCAGCCAGTCTCCATACAGTGAAGTTTGCTGCAGCTGTCGTGACGTCGTCCCCCCGGAAGAACACTGTGGTGTGTTAAGCCTGCCAGTGGAGTGGCAGTGGAAGGATTTACCCGGGACCGACGGTTGGAGACGATAATCCACTGGGGTATTGAGGACAGGAGGGTGATTGGTGATATCACACGAGACTCCTGTCTAGGGCGTACCCCTTATATCGTTCGTGGAGTGGCCGTACCAGCCTTGGTGGCTCAGTACCTGCCAGCAGACCTGCTGGACGTGTGGTTGACGGCCTCCACGACGGTGCCCCCAGTGGACCTGTGTTGTGGCTGACCTGTGGCCAGGGTAGACTCGGCGTTCTCAGAGGACACGTCTTGAGGCCACGAAGAAAGCACCGCGGACTCAGCACCTAGCTTCAAGGATCCATAGTCTCCAGCAGAAGACTACAGTGTTGATCCCCTTTGTAAAGTGTTAATACCCCTCCCCCTTGTGTACGTTTTATTTCTATATATTTAAATGGTGATGGTGAAAATTATATTATATTAAGTTCTTACCTTTCTTTCCCTACTCCCTTTAAGTTACTTGCGTCACGGATCGCATCCCTTGATAGCCTCTACTGGCTTGGGGCCGGATATATATCTTCCTCTAACTACATCAGAGTAAGAACCCTGTTGCGTCCCGAGAGGGCCGTAACAGACTCATCTGAGTTTCAAGCTTCCATCCATGTCCCCTCGTTCTGTTACTATTCCGTGTGAACATTTCGTCTATGTCCACTCTGTCAATCCCTCTGAGTATCTTATACGTATCTGTCATGTCCCCCCTCTCCCGTCTTCTTTCTAGTGTCATAAGACACAGTTCCCTCAGGCGCTCCTCATACCCCATCCCTCGTAGCTCTGGGACAAGTCTCGTTGCAAACCTCTGAACCTTTTCCAGTTTCATTATATGCTTCTTCAGATAGGGACTCCATGATGAGGCAGCATACTCTAAGACTGACCTCACGTAGGCAGTGTAAAGCGCCCTAAATGCCTCCTTACTAAGGTTTCTGAATGATGTTCTAACATTTGCCAGTGTAGAGTACGCTGCTGTCGTTATCCTATTTATATGTGCCTCAGGAGATAGATTAGGTGTTACGTCCACCCCCAGGTCTCTTTCGTGCGCCGTCACAGGTAGGCTGTTCCCCTTCATTGTGTACTGTCCCTTTGGTCTCCTATCTCCTAGTCCCATTTCCAGAACTTTACATTTGTTCGTGTTGAATTCCAGTAGCCATTTCTCTGACCATCTTTGCAACCTGTTCAGGTCCTCTTGGAGGATCCTGCAATCCTCATATGTCACTACTCTTCTCATCAACTTTGCGTCATCCGCAAACATCGACATGTAAGACTCTACGCCTGTAAACATGTCGTTAACATATACAAGAAATAGAATTGGTCCCAGCACCGATCCTTGCGGTACTCCACTTGTTACTGTTCGCCAGTTCGAATTCTCACCCCTTACCGTAAATCTTTGGTTCCTTCCTGTTAGGTAGTTCCTTATCCATGCTAGGACCTTTCCCCCCACCCCTGCCTGCCTCTCGAGCTTGAACAGCAGTCTCATGTGCGGTATTGTATCAAAGGCTTTTTGGCAGTCCAGAAATATGCAGTCTGCCCAACCATCTCTGTCCTGTCTTATCCTCGTTATTTTACCACAGAATTCCAGAAGGTTTGTTAGGCATGATTTCCCTGTCCAGAACCCATGTTGATGTTTGTTCACAAACCTAATGTTCTCCAGGTGTGCAACCAGTCGTAGCCTAATTATTCTTTCCAGTATTTTACAGGGGATGCTTGTCAGTGATACAGGTCTATAGTTAAGTGCCTTCTCCCTATCACCTTTCTTGAAGATCGGCACGACATTTGCCTTCTTCCAGCAACTGGGCAATTCTCCCGACATAAGTGACTCATTAAAGATCATTGCCAGAGGCACGCTGAGGGCCTGCGCTGCTTCTTTTAGTATCCACGGTGATACTTTGTCTAGTCCAACTGCTTCAGTTGCATCTAGAGTTATCAACTGTTTCATTACCTCCTCTGCTGTCACCTCTATATCTGATAGTCTTTCATCTAGGGTAACCCCTTCCAACAATGGGAGCTGCTCAGGCTCGGTAGTGAACACTCCATGGAAACTGGCATTCAGTGCCTCGCAGATTTCCTTGTCACCTTCAGTATATGCCCCCTCTGTCTTCCTTGTGTGAAAGTGTGAGAGGGCCAGATACCAAAAGACACAAAAATAGAATCAATACAGGAAGAGGCCAAACCCCAAACATACCAGCGATACGAAGATGCGAGAAACAGCTACACGGCAGTGATTAGAGAGGCAGAAAGAAATTTTGAAAAAGGGATTGCAGACAAATGTAAAATAGAACCAGGTCTATTCAATAAATTCATAAACAACAAATTGCAGGTAAAGGATAATATTCAGAGGTTGAAAATGGGAAATAGATTCCCGGAAAATGAAAAGGAAATGTGTGAAACATTAAACGAAAAGTTCCAAAGTGTGTTTGTACAAAATGAAATCTTCAGGGAACCAGATTCAATAGGAACTCCAGAGAACAACATAGAGCACATAGAGGTGTCTAGAGACGAAGTGGAAAAAATGTTCAAGGAGCTAAATAAGAACAAAGCAGTTGGTCCAGATGGAGTTTCACCATAGGTTCTGAGAGAATGTGCACCTGAGCTCAGCATTCCACTTCAACAGATTTTTCAGGCATCCCTGTTTACAGGAGTTGTAGCTGATGTGTGGAAAAAGGCTAACATAGTTCCAATCTACAAAAGTGGAAGCAGGGAAGACCCCCTTAATTATAGACCGGTATCATTGACAAGTGTAATACTCAAAATATTGGAAAAAATAATTAAAACTAAATGGGTAGAACACCTGGAGAGAAATGATATAATATCAGACAGACAGTATGGTTTTCGATCTGGAAGATCCTGTGTATCGAATTTACTCAGTTTCGAGCAACATGATATATTAGTTTCGAGCAATGATCGAGCAACAGAGATATTACAGGAAAGAGATGGTTGGGTTGACTGCATCTATCTGGACCTAAAAAAGGCTTTCGACAGAGTTCCACATAAGAGGTTGTTCTGGAAACTGGAAAATATTGGAGGGGTGACAGGTAAGCTTCTAACATGGATGAAAAATTTTCTGACTGATAGAAAAATGAGGGCAGTGATCAGAGGCAATGTATCGGACTGGAGAAATGTCACAAGTGGAGTATCACAGGGTTCAGTTCCTGCACCAGTGATGTTTATTGTCTACATAAATGATCTACCAGTTGGGATACAGAATTATATGAACATGTTGATGATGCTAAGATAATAGGAAGGATAAGAAACTTAGATGATTGTCATGCCCTTAAAGATGAACTGGACAAAATAAGTATATGCAGCACCACTTGGCTGAGATCTAGAGAAAGAAAGAGATCTAGGGGTGGTTCTAGATAGAAAACTATCACCTGAGGACCACATAAAGAATATTGTGCGAGGAGCCTATGCCACGCTTTCTAACTTCAGAATTGCTTTTAAATACATGGATAGCGATAAACTATAGAAATTGTTCACGACTTTTGTTAGGCCAAAGCTAGAATATGCAGCGGTTGTGTGGTGCCCATATCTTAAGAAGCACATCAACAAACTAGAAAAGGTGCAAAGACATGCTACTAAGTGGCTCCCAGAACTGAAGGGCAAGAGCTACGAAGAGAGGTTAGAGGCATTAAATATGCCAAAACTAGAAAACAGAAGAAAAAGAGGTGATATGATCACTACATACAAAATAGTAACAGGAATTGATAAAATCGATAGGAAAGATTTCCTGAGACCTGGAACTTTAAGAACAAGATGTCATAGATATAAACTAGCTAAACACAGATGCCGAAGAAATATAAGAAAATTCACTTTCACAAACAGAGTGGTAGACGGTTGGAACAAGTTAGGTGAGAAGGTGGTGGAGGCCAAGACCGTCAGTAGTTTCAAAGCGTTATATGACAAAGAGTGCTGGGAAGACGGGGCACCACGAGCGTAGCTCTCATCCTGTAACTACACTTAGGTAATTACACTTATTTAATTACGAGTGTGTGTGTGTGTGTGGCGGTGAGGTGCTGGTCCTCTCTTGCAGGGCCAGCACCTCACCCCCACCTTATGAAGCTAACAAGAAATCCAGCTGGTATGGCCCCATTGTCGACCAAGCAGCTGTGACATGCCTAGAAGCTGTGACAACATGACACTGCCTGACTTAGAGGTGTAGCAGTTCCCCATGCAGGTGACTTCCATTAGCAACCCCAAAGTCAGCAAATAGCACACGTTTCACACCGCAGGCCCTCCGATTTGCCGTGGCTCTCTGCCTCACGGCCCCAATCCACACCGAATACAGTTATATTCGGCGAGGCAGTGACCGACTGGTATTGACAACATGGCCTTCTCTGCCAAAAGTCATGAGGATCGCATACAAGACACAGCGAGGTTAATGACTTTAATATGAGAAGCCTTACCACAGCTGATTGTCCCGCAGAGAGAGAACCCCGTTACCTAATGCCGCGCAACTCTGATGATCAAAGAAGTGGATAGGCAGCGTGGAAGCGTCTGAACTACAGTGAGGGCCAACAAGCGCACCCTGAGGGGCTCCCTCAGCTATGATTGGGGGTTGGTGGGTGGGGGGGCCGATGGGATGTTTGCGGTCAGACGACGGGGGTGTCCCGTGTGTGAGTATTTATGAAAACATCCCTGAAAACTAGATACCTCAGCTCTCAGGAAACAAGTATCGTGTTTTAAGTGCATCGAGTCCACAGTGAACCAGATTACAAGTGTACAATATTGTGCAGTGATATATCTCGAAATTATACAAACGTGTTAGTGTCACCCCTCTGCCACCCCTCCTCCCCCCTCTCCCATACCCTCAAGTGTGTACCGTCACCTAACCTACGAGTCGAGAGGTGCCGGTCCCCCCCCCCCCAGCCCCATCCAACTGCATCTGCTACTTCCCTGTGTCCACCCCCCACGCTACGTCCGCCCAGGGCCCGCCCAACGCCCGCCCAGCACCCATCCAGCGCCCGCCCAGCGCCCACCCAGCGCCCGCCCATCATCCGACCAGCGCCCACCCATCATCCGCCCAGCGGCCACCCAGCACCTGCCTAGCACCCGCCCAGCGCCCGCCGATGTCGCAGGTCACGACTGACAGCTAGGCTTCTCTCAGCCAAGAGGAGCCATCAATCGCCGACAGGTACGACACATGCCAAGTGTGTGACAAGATGTGGAATCTCAAACGTAACGGGGGATGTGAGCAAGCATGCTCACAACGGAACCTATTGTTCGGGCATGTGGCGCCCTCCCAAAGAGAGTATCAATCAGGATCCCTCACCAGCAGTCAGGGAAAACACCTCCAACAGTTTCATTTCGACTGAGAACCTATTAGAAACTATCAAAGCAACATCGGTTGGAACCTTGCAGCACATCCCTAAAGCTGCGCGCCCCCAAGCGGTAGCCAAACTATCCAGCCTCTTGAAGAAGGTCAATGACTCTCCCGGAACCATCCAAGCCTGGCACAACTTTCTCCTGTTTGGAAACATATGCCTAGCTGTCCCTGCTAGGAGAGACAAATCACTAGCTTCCTCAGTCATTATTACTAGTGGTTTGCAGTGGTTGAACCCCATGCATAGATACCATAATTAAGATAGGGATAGATTATTGCATAATATAGAGAGATAAGAGCAGAGTCAGGTACATAATATCTAATTTTGGAGAGTATACCAACTGTTTTAGAGACTTTCTTAGTTATGTGTTGGATGTGGGTACTGAAGTGGAGTCTCTTGTCTAGGAATAGGCCGAGAAGCTTTCCATCATTTTTATTGCTAATGTTTACATTGTGTATCTAAAGCTGAATTGCATTTGTAGATTTGCTTCCAAATAAGATGTAGTAGGTCTTTTCTATGTTAAGTGTTAGTTTGTTGGTTGACATCCACAAGTGGACTTTTTTTAGTTCATTATTAACAACATTATTTAGTGTATGTGGGTTGGGGTCAGAGTAGATGAGGGTAGTATCATCAGCAAACAAAATAGATTTCAGAATGTTAGAGACATTAGGCAGATCATTGATGTATATAAGAAATAGGAGAGGTCCCAAAATGCAGCCCTGTGGCACTCCACCGGTTATTGGTAGAGTGGGAGAGGTTATATTGTTGATGACTACACATTGGTGTTTATCACTAAGATAAGATTGGATATAGTCCAGTGTATGGCCTCGGATTCCATAATGATGGTGTTTACGTAAGAGGTAATTGTGATTAACAGTATCAAAGGCCTTTCTCTGGTCAATGAAGAGTCCAATCGGAAACTCATTTTTGTCAAGAGCTAAGTAAATTATATCAAGGAGACTAATAATTGCATCGTTGGTACTCTTTTAAGAGCGGAAGCCAAACTGACAGGGGCTAAGAATGTGGAATTTTACGAGATATTAGTAGAGCTGTTTGTAGAAAATTTTTTCAAATATTTTTCATAGTATGGGTAGGTTTGATATTGGTCTATAATTGTTTATGTCTGCCGGATTACCTCCTTTATGAACTGGGGCTACTCTTGCTTTTTTAATGATATCAGGGAAGGTATGACACTCAAAGGATTTGTTGAACAGCAGAGCTATAGGTGGCGCAAGGGCATGGGAGGCGCTCTTGCATACAATGGATGGGATTTCACTGATGTTCCCAGCTTTGGTTTTTAGTGAGTGTATGATGGACACAACATCTGTCGGGCTGACTGGTGAAAGGAGAAGAGAGTTTGGATAGCTGCCTGAGAGATATGTGTTGATATGTGTCTGAGTCTGTGGGATTTTACTGGCAAGGTTAGCACCAACCGATGAAAAGAAACTATTAAATTCATTCGCCATTTCTAAATCAGATGACGGTGTAAGGCCATCCTTAGAGAGTGTTATCTGGTTGTGGAAGTGTTGTGTAGTTCCTAGGATATTAGAGATGGTTTTCCATGTGCTTTTCATGTTGCCTTTTGCTTCTTTGAATCTAGTCTCATAATATGAAAGTTTAGCTTTTCTTATGATACTGGTAAGCACTAATGAGTACCTCTTAACTACTTCCTTTGTAACTAGGCCAATCCTAAATTTCTTTTCATATTCATGTTTTTTGTTGATTGATTTAATTATGCCACTTGTGAGCCACGGTTTTTTTTTCTTTTATCAGTTACTTGTTTGGTAAGGAAGGGACAGTGAGTGTTGTAGAGGATAAGAGTTTTGGAGAGAAAGAGGTTAGTTAATGAGTTTATATCCTGTGTATTATTAAATTCAGATTCCCAGTTAATATTGTGAAGTGCATTAGAGAGATTGCCTAAAGCTGATTCACTGTGTAGCCTGAAAGAGAGTTTCTTGCTTTCTGGTGGTGCTGTGTCCATGTTTGCTATGAGGAAGGTAGGATAGTGGTCAGTTGTTCTGTCATAGATTACCCCAGATGTAAGGGGAGCTGTTATATTAGTCCATAAGTGATCCAGGGTAGTAACAGATGTTTGAGTGACTCCGGTGGGCTTGGTGATTGTGGGGATTAGCATACAGGAGTGCATGCTGTTACGGAAATAGTCAACTTGAGGGTTGTTTTGAAGACCCAGGTCAATATTGAAATCACCTCCCAGAATGATGTGATTTTTGTTGAGATTGTTATTTATGATAAGATTCCTTAGGTTGTCTGAGAATGAAGCTATGTTGGTATTAGGAAATCTATAGATGGCACCGATTATCAGGGAGGATTTAAGGGATTTACTGGAGAACTTGGCAAAGGTATATTCACAATAGTCGTCTCTATCACTAATGACATTATTGCAGATGAAGGTATCTTTGTAATATATTGCTGTGCCACCTCCTTTTTTGTTAGGCCTGTAGTTATGAATGACTTTATAACCAGCTAAATTGTAGGGTTGGATATAGTCATTGCTTAGCCAAGTTTCTGTTAAAATGATGAATGATAATTTAGTACCTAGTGCTGTGAGTAGTGCATTTATATTATCAAAATGTTTACCAAGTGACCTAACATTTTGGTTGTAAACTGATAAGCAGGTGCTATTTAGGAGTTTGTTTTTTGCAAGATTTGCTGTGTAATACCTGCAATAATGATGATCAATGTGCTGATTTGTGTGGGTATGGGACAGAAGATTTCGATCAGGATCAATATCAGTAAGCATATAGATACAATAATGTCACGATACAATAAGATAAGCATTTACAGGAATAGTTAAATACCAGATCTGCTGTAAAAAAAAAGTAATTATAGCAAAACACAACAATAAACGTAGATACACAAAAAATAGAAACAATTAGAAGTAGAGTAAAGATCCCCGTAGATAGCCAGGAAGGATACAGTAGTTAGGTTAAGAGAGAAGAAAACATCAGTAGACTGACAAGAATAATATATAACAAAAAATAAAGAGACAATTAATAATTGTAAAGAAAAAAATAATCTTAAGAATAAATTATTTAATAAAGCTTAGTTGTGAACCTATAATTAGTATGAACTTAAGAAAACAAAATGAGCTCAATAATTAATTATAATAAATGATGTATAAATCAAATTACAATTAAGTTTAAAAATTAAAAAAAAATATATCAGGGTAAGATTATATTTATGAGCAAGATTTTACTAAGACACTGAGGTAAATGCTTACACAAATACTAAGTCTGCTATAATTAGAGAATAATTATAGCAAAACACAACAATAAATGCAAGTGAACAAAAGAATTGAAATAATTAGAAGCAGAATTAAGATCACTAGATAGCCATGAAGGATACACAAGTTTGGTGGAGAGAACAAAAAATCAGTAGAGACTGTCAAGATGAATATATAAAAAAATTGACAAATGATGAATGTAAAGTAAAATAATCTTAAAGATAATTATCTATATAAGCTTAGTTTTTAACCTATAATTAATATGAACTTAATTAAGAGAACAAAATGAGATCAATAATTAATTTCAATAAATGACATAAATTAGGACAATTAAATTTAAAATTTAAAAAGAATAGGGTAAGATTAGATTTAAGAGTAAAAGTTTACAATGATACTGATGTAGATGATTGCATAAGTGCATGGAGACTTGACTGATTACTTAGGAAATTATATGAATGAGAGAACATTAGGTAAATGGTAAGGCAGAGACAGCACCTTGGACAAGGTTAGATTAAGTTAGGTTAGGCTCAGGCACTCAAAGAGTTATTTTAAGTGTTGGCATTGGTCGGGTTCAGGTTTTCAGATATACCACAATCACTAAAGTAGGCCAGTAGTTGTTGGTCACACTTTATTTCATATCTTTTTCCTGCACTTTCCTTCTTTGCAATGATCGTTCCATTCCTAGTGTAGCACTGCTTGATAAGACCAGGGTTTTGTTTGCGAATTTTACGCAGCCTGAAGAGGAGGGATCCACGCTGCTTTGTAAGGCACTCATTTATATAGAGGTTGGTTTTTTGCTTAGCAGCTGATTGTATGAGGTCAAACTTACCAGAGGGATTTGCAAGTTTGATGAGCATTCTCAACAGTTTTCCTAGAGAGATTCTAATCCTAGAGAGATTCTATTCTAAATTGTTTTCCTAGAGAGGACAACCAGGCACCCCTCCCCACCCGTGCCAAAAACACCCACGGCAGGAAAGGTATCAACAGTACAACCGAGGCATCCAAAATCAGAGCAACAGTCAGCAAGAAAATAGAAGACGGCAACACAATAGGAGCAATCAGAGTCATCATCATTGAAGACACAGTTGCCACCAGGAATGCCAATACAGCACAAGCCCTGAGAGAAAAACACTAACCCAGAGCTCCTCGTGATGACAGTGTTCCCCTAGTCGGTGCCAACAGAGCGGAACCCCTGTGTGTGCTCGAATCCGTGGTGCATAAAGCACCTTTATCCTTCCCACCGGGATCAGCAGGTGGGTTCACAGGACTAAGACCCAACCACATCAAACAAATGCTCAACCCTGCACTGGGAGACATTGCACAGGGCTTCATGGTGGAACTAACTAGATTCTCCAACACGTGTCTAACTGGCAACATACCAGAGACCATACGGCCTCTCTTTTTTGGCGCTACCCTCTGTGTCCTGAGGGAAAAAGATGGAGGAATCAGACCGATAGCTGTGGGCAATTCACTCCGGCGCCTAGTCGCTAAGGCTGCTTCTAGAACAGTTAGTCAGGCAGCAGCCGACATGCTGAAGCCAAAACAGCTTGGGTTTGGCATTTCCCAAGGGTGTGAGGCAGCGGCTCATGCAGCTAGAGCCTACATTGCCAGCATTACGGATGAAAAAGCCCTGATAAAGCTGGACTTCAAAAATGGTTTCAATCTGGTTAGAAGGGATGCAGTACTCAGTGCGGTTCATCGCCTTTTTCCTTCCCTCTACCCATTTGTAAACTCATGCTACAGCAGGAATCTAACTCTGCTATTTGGGGAACATGAAATTGAATCACTAGAAGGAGTCCAACAGGGTGACCCCCTTGCTCCTTTTCTTTTCTGCCTAGTCATCAAGGAAGACACCGATAACCTGTCCAGTGAGCTCAATATTTTGTTTTTGGACGATGGTACTCAAGCTGGCTTCCCCAGACTCACTCTTGGATGCCATAAGAATAATTCAGGAGCAAGTCAAGGCCTCACCCTGAGGGTGAGGCCTTGACTTGACTACACTATATCTAAATATATATATATATATATATATATTTATAAATATATATATATATATATATATATATATATATATATATATATATATATATATGTCGTACCTAGTAGCCAGAATGCATTTTTCAGCCTACTATGCAAGGCCCGATTTGCCTAATAAGCCAAGTTTTCCTGAATTAATATGTTTTCTCTAATTTTTTACTTATGAAATGATAAAGCTACCCATTTCATTATGTATGAGGTCAATTTTTTTTATTGTAGTGAAAATTAACGTAGATATATGACCGAACCTAACCAACCCTACCTAACCTAACCTAACCTATCTTTATAGGTTAGGTTAGGTTAGGTAGCCGAAAAAGTTAGGTTAGGTTAGGTTAGGTAGGTTAGGTAGTCGAAAAAACATTAATACATGAAAACTTGGCTTATTAGGCAAATCGGGCCTTGCATAGTAGGCTGAGAAGTGCGTTCTGGCTACTAGGTACGACATATATATATATATATATATATATATATATATATATATATATATATATATATATATATATATATATATATATATATATATATATATATATATAACTGAAAACTCACACCTCAGAAGTGACTCGAACCCATACTCCCAGAAGCAACGCAACTGGTATGTACAAGACGCCTTAATCCACTTGACCATCACGACCGGACATAATGAGGTGATAGCCGAGGCTATTTGAACCACCCCACCGCCGGCACTCGGATAGTAATCTTGGGCATAGCATTTTACCAAATCACCTCATTCTTTGGGGCACACGTGAGGAACACAAATGCGAACAAGCCTGAATGGTCCCCAGGACAATATGCAACTGAAAACTCACACTCCAGAAGTGACTCGAACCCATACTCCCAGAAGCAACGCAACTGGTATGTACAAGACGCCTTAATCCACTTGACCATCACGACCGGACATAATGAGGTGATAGCCGAGGCTATTTGAACCACCCCACCGCCGGCACTCGGATAGTAATCTTGGGCATAGCATTTTACCAAATCACCTTATTCTTTGGGGCACACGTGAGGAACACAAATGCGAACAAGCCTGAATGGTCCCCAGGACAATATGCAACTGAAAACTCACACCCCAGAAGTGACTTGAACCCATACTCCCAGAAGCAACGCAACTGGTATGTACAAGACGCCTTAATCCACTTGACCATCACGACCGGACATAATGAGGTGATAGCCGAGGCTATTTGAACCACCCCACCGCCGGCACTCGGATAGTAATCTTGGGCATAGCATTTTACCAAATCACCTCATTCTTTGGGGCACACGTGAGGAACACAAATGCGAACAAGCCTGAATGGTCCCCAGTACAATATGCAACTGAAAACTCACACTCCAGAAGTGACTCGAACCCATACTCCCAGAAGCAACGCAACTGGTATGTACAAGACGCCTTAATCCACTTGACCATCACGACCGGACATAATGAGGTGATAGCCGAGGCTATTTGAACCACCCCACCGCCGGCACTCGGATAGTAATCTTGGGCATAGCATTTTACCAAATCACCTCATTCTTTGGGGCACACGTGAGGAACACAAATGCGAACAAGCCTGAATGGTCCCCAGGACAATATGCAACTGAAAACTCACACCCCAGAAGTGACTCGAACCCATACTCCCAGAAGCAACGCAACTGGTATGTACAAGACGCCTTAATCCACTTGACCATCACGACCGGACATAATGAGGTGATAGCCGAGGCTATTTGAACCACCCCACCGCCGGCACTCGGATAGTAATCTTGGGCATAGCATTTTACCAAATCACCTTATTCTTTGGGGCACACGTGAGGAACACAAATGCGAACAAGCCTGAATGGTCCCCAGGACAATATGCAACTGAAAACTCACACCCCAGAAGTGACTCGAACCCATACTCCCAGAAGCAACGCAACTGGTATGTACAAGACGCCTTAATCCACTTGACCATCACGACCGGACATAATGAGGTGATAGCCGAGGCTATTTGAACCACCCCACCGCCGGCACTCGGATAGTAATCTTGGGCATAGCATTTTACCAAATCACCTCATTCTTTGGGGCACACGTGAGGAACACAAATGCGAACAAGCCTGAATGGTCCCCAGGACAATATGCAACTGAAAACTCACACTCCAGAAGTGACTCGAACCCATACTCCCAGAAGCAACGCAACTGGTATGTACAAGACGCCTTAATCCACTTGACCATCACGACCGGACATAATGAGGTGATAGCCGAGGCTATTTGAACCACCCCACCGCCGGCACTCGGATAGTAATCTTGGGCATAGCATTTTACCAAATCACCTCATTCTTTGGGGCACACGTGAGGAACACAAATGCGAACAAGCCTGAATGGTCCCCAGGACAATATGCAACTGAAAACTCACACCCCAGAAGTGACTCGAACCCATACTCCCAGAAGCAACGCAACTGGTATGTACAAGACGCCTTAATCCACTTGACCATCACGACCGGACATAATGAGGTGATAGCCGAGGCTATTTGAACCACCCCACTGCCGGCACTCGGATAGTAATCTTGGGCATAGCATTTTACCAAATCACCTCATTCTTTGGGGCACACGTGAGGAACACAAATGCGAACAAGCCTGAATGGTCCCCAGGACTATATGCAACTGAAAACTAACACCTCAGAAGTGACTCGAACCCATACTCCCAGAAGCAACGCAACTGGTATGTACAAGACGCCTTAATCCACTTGACCATCATGACCGGACATAATGAGGTGATAGCCGAGGCTATTTGAACCACCCCACCGCCGGCACTCGGATAGTAATCTTGGGCATAGCATTTTACCAAATCACCTCATTCTTTGGGGCACACGTGAGGAACACAAATGCGAACAAGCCTGAATGGTCCCCAGGACAATATGCAACTGAAAACTCACACTCCAGAAGTGACTCGAACCCATACTCCCAGAAGCAACGCAACTGGTATGTACAAGACGCCTTAATCCACTTGACCATCACGACCGGACATAATGAGGTGATAGCCGAGGCTATTTGAACCACCCCACCGCCGGCACTCGGATAGTAATCTTGGGCATAGCATTTTACCAAATCACCTCATTCTTTGGGGCACACGTGAGGAACACAAATGCGAACAAGCCTGAATGGTCCCCAGGACAATATGCAACTGAAAACTCACACCCCAGAAGTGACTCGAACCCATACTCCCAGAAGCAACGCAACTGGTATGTACAAGACGCCTTAATCCACTTGACCATCACGACCGGACATAATGAGGTGATAGCCGAGGCTATTTGAACCACCCCACTGCCGGCACTCGGATAGTAATCTTGGGCATAGCATTTTACCAAATCACCTCATTCTTTGGGGCACACGTGAGGAACACAAATGCGAACAAGCCTGAATGGTCCCCAGGACTATATGCAACTGAAAACTCACACCTCAGAAGTGACTCGAACCCATACTCCCAGAAGCAACGCAACTGGTATGTACAAGACGCCTTAATCCACTTGACCATCACGACCGGACATAATGAGGTGATAGCCGAGGCTATTTGAACCACCCCACCGCCGGCACTCGGATAGTAATCTTGGGCATAGCATTTTACCAAATCACCTCATTCTTTGGGGCACACGTGAGGAACACAAATGCGAACAAGCCTGAATGGTCCCCAGGACAATATGCAACTGAAAACTCACACCCCAGAAGTGACTCGAACCCATACTCCCAGAAGCAACGCAACTGGTATGTACAAGACGCCTTAATCCACTTGACCATCACGACCGGACATAATGAGGTGATAGCCGAGGCTATTTGAACCACCCCACTGCCGGCACTCGGATAGTAATCTTGGGCATAGCATTTTACCAAATCACCTCATTCTTTGGGGCACACGTGAGGAACACAAATGCGAACAAGCCTGAATGGTCCCCAGGACTATATGCAACTGAAAACTCACACCTCAGAAGTGACTCGAACCCATACTCCCAGAAGCAACGCAACTGGTATGTACAAGACGCCTTAATCCACTTGACCATCACGACCGGACATAATGAGGTGATAGCCGAGGCTATTTGAACCACCCCACTGCCAGCACTCGGATAGTAATCTTGGGCATAGCATTTTACCAAATCACCTCATTCTTTGGGGCACACGTGAGGAACACAAATGCGAACAAGCCTGAATGGTCCCCAGGACAATATGCAACTGAAAACTCACACTCCAGAAGTGACTCGAACCCATACTCCCAGAAGCAACGCAACTGGTATGTACAAGACGCCTTAATCCACTTGACCATCACGACCGGACATAATGAGGTGATAGCCGAGGCTATTTGAACCACCCCACCGCCGGCACTCGGATAGTAATCTTGGGCATAGCATTTTACCAAATCACCTCATTCTTTGGGGCACACGTGAGGAACACAAATGCGAACAAGCCTGAATGGTCCCCAGGACAATATGCAACTGAAAACTCACACCCCAGAAGTGACTCGAACCCATACTCCCAGAAGCAACGCAACTGGTATGTACAAGACGCCTTAATCCACTTGACCATCACGACCGGACATAATGAGGTGATAGCCGAGGCTATTTGAACCACCCCACTGCCGGCACTTGGATAGTAATCTTGGTCATAGCATTTTACCAAATCACCTCATTCTTTGGGGCACACGTGAGGAACACAAATGCGAACAAGCCTGAATGGTCCCCAGGACTATATGCAACTGAAAACTCACACCTCAGAAGTGACTCGAACCCATACTCCCAGAAGCAACGCAACTGGTATGTACAAGACGCCTTAATCCACTTGACCATCACGACCGGACATAATGAGGTGATACCCGAGGCTATTTGAACCACCCCACCGCCGGCACTCGGATAGTAATCTTGGACATAGCATTTTACCAAATCACCTCATTCTTTGGGGCACACGTGAGGAACACAAATGCGAACAAGCCTGAATGGTCCCCAGGACAATATGCAACTGAAAACTCACACTCCAGAAGTGACTCGAACCCATACTCCCAGAAGCAACGCAACTGGTATGTACAAGACGCCTTAATCCACTTGACCATCACGACCGGACATAATGAGGTGATAGCCGAGGCTATTTGAACCACCCCACCGCCGGCACTCGGATAGTAATCTTGGTCATAGCATTTTACCAAATCACCTCATTCTTTGGGGCACACGTGAGGAACACAAATGCGAACAAGCCTGAATGGTCCCCAGGACAATATGCAACTGAAAACTCACACCCCAGAAGTGACTCGAACCCATACTCCCAGAAGCAACGCAACTGGTATGTAAAAGACGCCTTAATCCACTTGACCATCACGACCGGACATAATGAGGTGATAGCCGAGGCTATTTGAACCACCCCACCGCCGGCACTCGGATAGTAATCTTGGGCATAGCATTTTACCAAATCACCTCATTCTTTGGGGCACACGTGAGGAACACAAATGCGAACAAGCCTGAATGGTCCCCAGGACAATATGCAACTGAAAACTCACACTCCAGAAGTGACTCGAACCCATACTCCCAGAAGCAACGCAACTGGTATGTACAAGACGCCTTAATCCACTTGACCATCACGACCGGACATAATGAGGTGATAGCCGAGGCTATTTGAACCACCCCACCGCCGGCACTCGGATAGTAATCTTGGGCATAGCATTTTACCAAATCACCTCATTCTTTGGGGCACACGTGAGGAACACAAATGCGAACAAGCCTGAATGGTCCCCAGGACAATATGCAACTGAAAACTCACACCCCAGAAGTGACTCGAACCCATACTCCCAGAAGCAACGCAACTGGTATGTACAAGACGCCTTAATCCACTTGACCATCACGACCGGACATAATGAGGTGATAGCCGAGGCTATTTGAACCACCCCACCGCCGGCACTCGGATAGTAATCTTGGGCATAGCATTTTACCAAATCACCTCATTCTTTGGGGCACACGTGAGGAACACAAATGCGAACAAGCCTGAATGGTCCCCAGGACAATATGCAACTGAAAACTCACACTCCAGAAGTGACTCGAACCCATAATCCCAGAAGCAACGCAACTGGTATGTACAAGACGCCTTAATCCACTTGACCATCACGACCGGACATAATGAGGTGATAGCCGAGGCTATTTGAACAACCCCACCGCCGGCACTCGGATAGTAATCTTGGGCATAGCATTTTACCAAATCACCTCATTCTTTGGGGCACACGTGAGGAACACAAATGCGAACAAGCCTGAATGGTCCCCAGGACTATATGCAACTGAAAACTCACACCTCAGAAGTGACTCGAACCCATACTCCCAGAAGCAACGCAACTGGTATGTACAAGACGCCTTAATCCACTTGACCATCACGACCGGACATAATGAGGTGATAGCCGAGGCTATTTGAACCACCCCACCGCCGGCACTCGGATAGTAATCTTGGGCATAGCATTTTACCAAATCACCTCATTCTTTGGAGCACACGTGAGGAACACAAATGCGAACAAGCCTGAATGGTCCCCAGGACAATATGCAACTGAAAACTCACACTCCAGAAGTGACTCGAACCCATACTCCCAGAAGCAACGCAACTTGTATGTACAAGACGCCTTAATCCACTTGACCATCACGACCGGACATAATGAGGTGATAGCCGAGGCTATTTGAACCACCCCACCGCCGGCACTCGGATAGTAATCTCGGGCATAGCATTTTACCAAATCACCTCATTCTTTGGGGCACACGTGAGGAACACAAATGCGAACAAGCCTGAATGGTCCCCAGGACAATATGCAACTGAAAACTCACACCCCAGAAGTGACTCGAACCCATACTCCCAGAAGCAACGCAACTGGTATGTACAAGACGCCTTAATCCACTTGACCATCACGACCGGACATAATGAGGTGATAGCCGAGGCTATTTGAACCACCCCACTGCCGGCACTCGGATAGTAATCTTGGGCATAGCATTTTACCAAATCACCTCATTCTTTGGGGCACACGTGAGGAACACAAATGCGAACAAGCCTGAATGGTCCCCAGGACTATATGCAACTGAAAACTCACACCTCAGAAGTGACTCGAACCCATACTCCCAGAAGCAACGCAACTGGTATGTACAAGACGCCTTAATCCACTTGACCATCACGACCGGACATAATGAGGTGATAGCCGAGGCTATTTGAACCACCCCACCGCCGGCACTCGGATAGTAATCTTGGGCATAGCATTTTACCAAATCACCTCATTCTTTGGGGCACACGTGAGGAACACAAATGCGAACAAGCCTGAATGGTCCCAAGGACAATATGCAACTGAAAACTCACACTCCAGAAGTGACTCGAACCCATACTCCCAGAAGCAACGCAACTGGTATGTACAAGACGCCTTAATCCACTTGACCATCACGACCGGACATAATGAGGTGATAGCCGAGGCTATTTGAACCACCCCACCGCCGGCACTCGGATAGTAATCTTGGGCATAGCATTTTACCAAATCACCTCATTCTTTGGGGCACACGTGAGGAACACAAATGCGAACAAGCCTGAATGGTCCCCAGGACAATATGCAACTGAAAACTCACACCCCAGAAGTGACTCGAACCCATACTCCCAGAAGCAACGCAACTGGTATGTACAAGACGCCTTAATCCACTTGACCATCACGACCGGACATAATGAGGTGATAGCCGAGGCTATTTGAACCACCCCACTGCCGGCACTTGGATAGTAATCTTGGGCATAGCATTTTACCAAATCACCTCATTCTTTGGGGCACACGTGAGGAACACAAATGCGAACAAGCCTGAATGGTCCCCAGGACTATATGCAACTGAAAACTCACACCTCAGAAGTGACTCGAACCCATACTCCCAGAAGCAACGCAACTGGTATGTACAAGACGCCTTAATCCACTTGACCATCACGACCGGACATAATGAGGTGATACCCGAGGCTATTTGAACCACCCCACCGCCGGCACTCGGATAGTAATCTTGGACATAGCATTTTACCAAATCACCTCATTCTTTGGGGCACACGTGAGGAACACAAATGCGAACAAGCCTGAATGGTCCCCAGGACAATATGCAACTGAAAACTCACACTCCAGAAGTGACTCGAACCCATACTCCCAGAAGCAACGCAACTGGTATGTACAAGACGCCTTAATCCACTTGACCATCACGACCGGACATAATGAGGTGATAGCCGAGGCTATTTGAACCACCCCACCGCCGGCACTCGGATAGTAATCTTGGGCATAGCATTTTACCAAATCACCTCATTCTTTGGGGCACACGTGAGGAACACAAATGCGAACAAGCCTGAATGGTCCCCAGGACAATATGCAACTGAAAACTCACACCCCAGAAGTGACTCGAACCCATACTCCCAGAAGCAACGCAACTGGTATGTAAAAGACGCCTTAATCCACTTGACCATCACGACCGGACATAATGAGGTGATAGCCGAGGCTATTTGAACCACCCCACCGCCGGCACTCGGATAGTAATCTTGGGCATAGCATTTTACCAAATCACCTCATTCTTTGGGGCACACGTGAGGAACACAAATGCGAACAAGCCTGAATGGTCCCCAGGACAATATGCAACTGAAAACTCACACTCCAGAAGTGACTCGAACCCATACTCCCAGAAGCAACGCAACTGGTATGTACAAGACGCCTTAATCCACTTGACCATCACGACCGGACATAATGAGGTGATAGCCGAGGCTATTTGAACCACCCCACCGCCGGCACTCGGATAGTAATCTTGGGCATAGCATTTTACCAAATCACCTCATTCTTTGGGGCACACGTGAGGAACACAAATGCGAACAAGCCTGAATGGTCCCCAGGACAATATGCAACTGAAAACTCACACCCCAGAAGTGACTCGAACCCATACTCCCAGAAGCAACGCAACTGGTATGTACAAGACGCCTTAATCCACTTGACCATCACGACCGGACATAATGAGGTGATAGCCGAGGCTATTTGAACCACCCCACCGCCGGCACTCGGATAGTAATCTTGGGCATAGCATTTTACCAAATCACCTCATTCTTTGGGGCACACGTGAGGAACACAAATGCGAACAAGCCTGAATGGTCCCCAGGACAATATGCAACTGAAAACTCACACTCCAGAAGTGACTCGAACCCATAATCCCAGAAGCAACGCAACTGGTATGTACAAGACGCCTTAATCCACTTGACCATCACGACCGGACATAATGAGGTGATAGCCGAGGCTATTTGAACAACCCCACCGCCGGCACTCGGATAGTAATCTTGGGCATAGCATTTTACCAAATCACCTCATTCTTTGGGGCACACGTGAGGAACACAAATGCGAACAAGCCTGAATGGTCCCCAGGACTATATGCAACTGAAAACTCACACCTCAGAAGTGACTCGAACCCATACTCCCAGAAGCAACGCAACTGGTATGTACAAGACGCCTTAATCCACTTGACCATCACGACCGGACATAATGAGGTGATAGCCGAGGCTATTTGAACCACCCCACCGCCGGCACTCGGATAGTAATCTTGGGCATAGCATTTTACCAAATCACCTCATTCTTTGGGGCACACGTGAGGAACACAAATGCGAACAAGCCTGAATGGTCCCCAGGACAATATGCAACTGAAAACTCACACCTCAGAAGTGACTCGAACCCATACTCCCAGAAGCAACGCAACTGGTATGTACAAGACGCCTTAATCCACTTGACCATCACGACCGGACATAATGAGGTGATAGCCGAGGCTATTTGAACCACCCCACCGCCGGCACTCGGATAGTAATCTTGGGCATAGCATTTTACCAAATCACCTCATTCTTTGGGGCACACGTGAGGAACACAAATGCGAACAAGCCTGAATGGTCCCCAGGACAATATGCAACTGAAAACTCACACCCCAGAAGTGACTCGAACCCATACTCCCAGAAGCAACGCAACTGGTATGTACAAGACGCCTTAATCCACTTGACCATCACGACCGGACATAATGAGGTGATAGCCGAGGCTATTTGAACCACCCCACTGCCGGCACTCGGATAGTAATCTTGGGCATAGCATTTTACCAAATCACCTCATTCTTTGGGGCACACGTGAGGAACACAAATGCGAACAAGCCTGAATGGTCCCCAGGACTATATGCAACTGAAAACTCACACCTCAGAAGTGACTCGAACCCATACTCCCAGAAGCAACGCAACTGATATGTACAAGACGCCTTAATCCACTTGACCATCACGACCGGACATAATGAGGTGATAGCCGAGGCTATTTGAACCACCCCACCGCCGGCACTCGGATAGTAATCTTGGGCATAGCATTTTACCAAATCACCTCATTCTTTGGGGCACACGTGAGGAACACAAATGCGAACAAGCCTGAATGGTCCCCAGGACAATATGCAACTGAAAACTCACACTCCAGAAGTGACTCGAACCCATACTCCCAGAAGCAACGCAACTGGTATGTACAAGACGCCTTAATCCACTTGACCATCACGACCGGACATAATGAGGTGATAGCCGAGGCTATTTGAACCACCCCACCGCCGGCACTCGGATAGTAATCTTGGGCATAGCATTTTACCAAATCACCTCATTCTTTGGGGCACACGTGAGGAACACAAATGCGAACAAGCCTGAATGGTCCCCAGGACAATATGCAACTGAAAACTCACACCCCAGAAGTGACTCGAACCCATACTCCCAGAAGCAACGCAACTGGTATGTACAAGACGCCTTAATCCACTTGACCATCACGACCGGACATAATGAGGTGATAGCCGAGGCTATTTGAACCACCCCACCGCCGGCACTCGGATAGTAATCTTGGGCATAGCATTTTACCAAATCACCTCATTCTTTGGGGCACACGTGAGGAACACAAATGCGAACAAGCCTGAATGGTCCCCAGGACAATATGCAACTGAAAACTCACACCTCAGAAGTGACTCGAACACATACTCCCAGAAGCAACGCAACTGGTATGTACAAGACGCCTTAATCCACTTGACCATCACGACCGGACATAATGAGGTGATAGCCGAGGCTATTTGAACCACCCCACCGCCGGCACTCGGATAGTAATCTTGGGCATAGCATTTTACCAAATCACCTCATTCTTTGGGGCACACGTGAGGAACACAAATGCGAACAAGCCTGAATGGTCCCCAGGACAATATGCAACTGAAAACTCACACCCCAGAAGTGACTCGAACCCATACTCCCAGAAGCAACGCAACTGGTATGTACAAGACGCCTTAATCCACTTGACCATCACGACCGGACATAATGAGGCTATCACCTCATTATGATTCATGTGATTCCTAGGGGCACCAGATTGAAGATGGCATGTCAAACGCCTTGTCAGCTTGGTCGACGTCATACCTATGTACTTACATTGAAGGTTACATCCTTCGTGGGGGCAAGTGTACATGTATACAACGCTTGACTGCTGTAGAGGGTTCTCCGTCGGCTTCGGGCTGTTTTTGATAAGGAGTTCGGAAGTCTTCTTGGTTTTGTAGAATATTATCAGGTTTATGTTTTGGTTAGGAGTAGTGCTTTTTACTCCTTTACGGATTATTTCTTTCATTATTCTTTCCTCTTTTATATGTTCACTGTGCATGGTTGATTTGTAATATAATTTTATTGGGGGTGTTGTGGTTTCTGTTCTAGGTTCTGAATTATACCAACGGTCCAAGTGTCTTCTTATAGCAGCGTTTATTTCCGCGTTGCTATATCCGTTGTTCACCAATACCTGAGTTACTCTTTCAAACTCTCTACTCACGTTGCTCCATTCAGAGCAGTGGGTAAGCGCTCGACGAATATAAGCATTGAGAACACTGGCTTTGTATCTTTGGGGGCACTCACTTCTACCGTTCAGGCATAATCCTATGTTGGTGGGCTTGGTATATACGTTGGTGCTTAAAGAGGTTCCTGTTTTTGTTATTAGTACATCCAAGAATGGCAGACTGTTATTTTCACTATTTTCATGTGTAAATCGGAGTACTGACTCTCTCTCTAGGTGTCTTTTTAGGTCAATTAGTTCATCTGAGTCTTTTACTATTACGAATATGTCATCTACATAACGGCAGTATACAGTTGGTTTTTGTCTGCTACTGAAGACCCTATCTTCGATGGTTCCCATATAAAAATTAGCAAATAAAACTCCTAAGGGGGAGCCCATTGCTACTCCGTCTATTTGTAAATACATGTCTCCTTGTGGACTGATGAAAGGGGCTTCCTTTGTACATGCTTCGAGAAGACTTTTCAAGTGTGGCTCAGGTATGTCTAATTTGGGGGTGCTCTCGTCTCTGTATACTCTGTCCAGTATCATTCCTATGGTTGTGTCGACTGGGACGTTGGTAAAAAGGGATTCAACCTCCAGGGAAGCGATGATTCCATCGGGCTGGGTAGATTTGATCAATTCTAGGAAATCTGCTGATGATTGTAGACTAAACTTACTTGGAGTGTATGGAGTTAGGAGTTCATTGAGTTTCTTTGCCAGGTGATAAGTTGGGGTTGGTATTTGGCTGATTATAGGGCGTAGTGGGTTACCTGGTTTATGCGTCTTAATATTCTACAAAACCAAGAAGACTTCCGAACTCCTTATCAAAAACAGCCCGAAGCCGACGGAGAACCCTCTACAGCAGTCAAGCGTTGTATACATGTACACTTGCCCCCACGAAGGATGTAACCTTCAATGTAAGTACATAGGTATGACGTCGACCAAGCTGACGAGGCGTTTGACATGCCATCTTCAATCTGGTGCCCCTAGGAATCACATGAGACAAGCCCATGACATTACTCTAACAAGAGAAATGTTGAACAAGAATACTTGCATAATAGACAAAACCCAAGATTCAAGAAGATTACAAATTCTTGAGGCAATTCACATAAGAATAGAGCGACCTACCATGAACACCCAAATCACGGAACTATTTACTCTACCCACCATGAGAGTAAGGACAAGACAAGAACATATCGATGCCAACACAGAAGACAATGTCCAACATAACAGGCCAATTACACTGGATTAATCTTTGTGTTTAGATAGGAGATGCCTCGTATGGGCCAATAAGCCTTCTGCAGCCCCTATGTTTATCCCTTATGTATCCCCCCATGTTTTTCACCTTCATTGTATTATCACCTGACCTAATGCGGGTATAAAATCAACTAGTATTGTAAGATCTGTTCACTTGAGAATGAACCATGGAGGTTCGAAACGTCCTGCAAATTATACAAATAAGTGTAATACACTCTATAGTAAATCACTTCTTTTCTTCACCTTAAAAGTACGAAAATGAGTTTTGGAGAACTCCTATTCCAATTAAGCCCTGATGCTAAGAAAATAGTTAGAGGGATAGAAGCCCTAAACCAGAAAATAATAAATACAGAATATGCGGTCATATTCAATGAAACATGTTTGAAAGAAAACCTGCTGCCAGTATACACCAATATATATATATATATATATATATATATATATATATATATATATATATATATATATATATATATATATATATATATATATATATATATATACATTATTAAATATGACCGAAAAAGTAAGATTAATAATTCTAACACGAATTTTCTCAATCTTTCGTACATTACGCTTCACTGTTGGAGGTAAATAAAAAATCAATTCTCCAAAATTCATTTTTATTTCTAGTCTGACGTGACACGGGCGCGTTTCGTAAAACTTATTACATTTTCAAAGACTTTAGTTCACAAATACACAACTGAATAGAACTTACGTATCTCCGATTTTATATCTACATTTGAGTGAGGTGGAAGGGGTGATGTGGCATTAACACAAGACAGAACAAAATGTGGTATTAATAGGGTATTAATTTCATCAACACAAGACAGAACAAGGGTATTAATTTCATCAACACAAGACAGAACACGAAACAATGGATATTGAATAGAAGTGTTTGTAGAAAGCCTATTGGTCCATATTTCTTGATGCTTCTATACTGGAGCGGAGTCTTGAGGTGGGTAGAATATAGTTGTGCAATAATTGGCTGTTGATTGCTGGTGTTGACTTCTTGATGTGTAGTGCCTCACAAACGTCAAGCCGCCTGCTATCGCTGTATCTATCGATGATTTCTGTGTTGTTTACTAGGATTTCTCTGGCGATGGTTTGGTTGTGGGAAGAGATTATATGTTCCTTAATGGAGCCCTGTTGCTTATGCATCGTTAAACGCCTAGAAAGAGATGTTGTTGTCTTGCCTATATACTGGGTTTTTTGGAGCTTACAGTCCCCAAGTGGGCATTTGAAGGCATAGACGACGTTAGTCTCTTTTAAAGCGTTCTGTTTTGTGTCTGGAGAGTTTCTCATGAGTAGGCTGGCCGTTTTTCTGGTTTTATAGTAAATCGTCAGTTGTATCCTCTGATTTTTGTCTGTAGGGATAACGTTTCTATTAACAATATCTTTCAGGACCCTTTCCTCCGTTTTATGAGCTGTGGAAAAGAAGTTCCTGTAAAATAGTCTAATAGGGGGTATAGGTGTTGTGTTGGTTGTCTCTTCAGAGGTTGCATGGCTTTTCACTTTCCTTCTTATGATGTCTTCGATGAAACCATTGGAGAAGCCGTTATTGACTAGGACCTGCCTTACCCTACAGAGTTCTTCGTCGACTTGCTTCCATTCTGAGCTGTGGCTGAGAGCACGGTCGACGTATGCGTTAACAACACTCCTCTTGTACCTGTCAGGGCAGTCGCTGTTGGCATTTAGGCACATTCCTATGTTTGTTTCCTTAGTGTAGACTGCAGTGTGGAAACCTCCGCCCTTTTCCATGACTGTTACATCTAGAAAAGGCAGCTTCCCATCCTTTTCCGTCTCGTAAGTGAAACGCAGCACGGAACTCTGCTCAAATGCCTCCTTCAGCTCCTGCAGATGTCTGACATCAGGTACCTGTGTAAAAATGTCGTCAACATACCTGCAGTATATGGCCGGTTTCAAGTTCATGTCGACTAAGACTTTTTGCTCGATGGTACCCATGTAGAAGTTTGCAAACAGGACACCTAGGGGAGAACCCATGGCGACCCCATCTACTTGCTTATACATGTGCCCATCCGGGCTCAAGAAGGGTGCCTCTTTAGTACAAGCTTGGAGTAGTTTCCTCAGAATACTTTCTGGCATGTCAAGAGGAGTACAGGCTGGATCACGATACACTCTGTCGGCTATCATTCCGATTGTCTCGTCCACAGGTACGTTGGTAAACAGCGATTCTACGTCCAACGAGGCTCTTATCCCTGTGGCACGTGTGCCCCGCAGTAAGTCCACAAACTCCTTTGGAGACTTCAGGCTGAAGGCGCAAGGAACATAAGGAGTCAGCAGGCCGTTGAGTCGCTTCGCCAGTCTGTACGCCATTGTTTCTGTTCTGTCTTGTGTTGATACTTTTAATACCCTATTAATATCCCCTCTTGTTCTGTCTTGTGTTAATGCCACATCACCCCTCCCACCTCACTCAAATGTAGATATAAAATCAGAGATACGTAAGTTCTAATCAGTTGTGTATTTGTGAAATCTTTGAAAATGTAATAAGTTTTACGAAACGCGCCCGTGTCGCGTCAGACTAGAAATAAAAATGAATTTTGGAGAAGTGATTTTTGATTTACCTCCAACAGTGAAGCGTAATCTACGAAAGATTGAGAAAATTCGTGTTAGAATTATTAATCTTACTTTTTCGGTCATATTTAATAATCTATGTCTACAGGAAAGACTGCTACCAAAATATACTAATATTAAAGTGCACGACCCAGCAGCAAGGAATCAAGCCTTCACGATAAAATATCGCCAGGATCTGATTCGTGATCAGATATACAAGGCAGAGAATGAAATCAAAGACAACAAAACGCAACTACTTCATGCTACAAACGAGTGGAGAAATAGCAACATCGACCATAGTATCCGTACCCGCATTGAACAACACCTCGACATCCTCACAGACCAACATCACCTCAGCACTGAAACAAGGATTATCAAGAAACTAACAACATTATATGGAGGACCTATGGCAATTCCACGACCAAGAGATGGCTTCCTGAACCTTGCAGGAATTAACCTCACTGAGGACCAAGTCACTCTCCTAAATCTGGGCATAAACTGTCATGTTATGTCCAGACCGAGTGAAATGGCCCGGAAAGTAGAGTTGGAAATTCTGTTGGACGACATATTCGACCTCGAGACACAAAAGAAGGTCACTACCAAAGATACCTTACAAGCAGAACTTATTGCAGAAGGAGGAAAGAATCGAGGCAACTACAGAAGCACCATACTGTCCCCCGAGCTTAAAGCGGCAGCTAAAAGCCTTCGTGAGAACAAGGAGATAGTTGTCAGGAGAGGTGACAAGTCGCCAATATATGTCATTCTTAAAAAAGACGAATATCTGGCGAAAATGAACATCATACTCTCTGACCAAACTAAGTTCCAAAGGGTAACGAAGGACACTACAGCCGAATTAAAAGCAAAGGTCAACAAACTGATCGAAACTGTGAACGCCAAGAAATCCGGACTCCACCTGCCAAAGATCATTGGGGAATATAAACCTGGATATGTGTATGGAAATGTCAAGACGCACAAGCCTGGAAACCCACTTCGGCCAATCATTAGCCAGATACCCACACCCACGTACAGACTGGCGAAGCGACTCAACGGCCTGCTGACTCCTTATGTTCCTTGCGCCTTCAGCCTGAAGTCTCCAAAGGAATTTGTGGACTTACTGCGGGGCAGACGGGCCACAGGGATAAGAGCCTCGTTGGACGTAGAATCGCTGTTTACCAACGTACCTGTGGACGAGACAATCGGAATAATAGCCGACAGAGTGTATCGTGATCCAGCCTGTACTCCTCTTGACATGCCAGAAAGTATTCTGAGGAAACTACTCCAAGCTTGTACTAAAGAGGCACCCTTCTTGAGCCCGGATGGGCACATGTATAAGCAAGTAGATGGGGTCGCCATGGGTTCTCCCCTAGGTGTCCTGTTTGCAAACTTCTACATGGGTACCATCGAGCAAAAAGTCTTAGTCGACATGAACTTGAAACCGGCCATATACTGCAGGTATGTTGACGACATTTTTACACAGGTACCTGATGTCAGACATCTGCAGGAGCTGAAGGAGGCATTTGAGCAGAGTTCCGTGCTGCGTTTCACTTACGAGACGGAAAAGGATGGGAAGCTGCCTTTTCTAGATGTAACAGTCATGGAAAAGGGCGGAGGTTTCCACACTGCAGTCTACACTAAGGAAACGAACATAGGAATGTGCCTAAATGCCAACAGCGACTGCCCTGACAGGTACAAGAGGAGTGTTGTTAACGCATACGTCGACCGTGCTCTCAGCCACAGCTCAGAATGGAAGCAAGTCGACGAAGAACTCTGTAGGGTAAGGCAGGTCCTAGTCAATAACGGCTTCTCCAATGGTTTCATCGAAGACATCATAAGAAGGAAAGTGAAAAGTCATGCAACCTCTGAAGAGACAACTAACACAATACCTATACCCCCTATTAGACTATTTTACAGGAACTTCTTTTCCACAGCTCATAAAACGGAGGAAAGGGTCCTGAAAGATATTGTTAATAGAAACGTTATCCCTACAGACAAAAATCAGAGGATACAACTGACGATTTACTATAAAACCAGAAAAATGGCCAGCCTACTCATGAGAAACTCTCCAGACACAAAACAGAACGCTTTAAAAGAGACTAACGTCGTCTATGCCTTCAAATGCCCACTTGGGGACTGTAAGCTCCAAAAAACCCAGTATATAGGCAAGACAACAACATCTCTTTCTAGGCGTTTAACGATGCATAAGCAACAGGGCTCCATTAAGGAACATATAATCTCTTCCCATAACCAAACCATCGCCAGAAAAATCCTAGTAAACAACACAGAAATCATCGATAGATACAGCGATAGCAGGCGGCTTGACGTTTGCGAGGCACTACACATCAAGAAGTCAACACCAGCAATCAACAGCCAATTATTGCACAACTATATTCTACCCACCTCAAGACTCCGCTCCAATATAGAAGCATCAAGAAATATGGACCAATAGGCTTTCTACAAACACTTCTATTCAATACCCATTGTTTCTGTTCTGTCTTGTGTTGATACTTTTAATACCCTATTAATATCCCCTCTTGTTCTGTCTTGTGTTAATGCCACATCACCCCTCCCACCTCACTCAAATGTAGATATAAAATCAGAGATACGTAAGTTCTAATCAGTTGTGTATTTGTGAAGTCTTTGAAAATGTAATAAGTTTTACGAAACGCGCCCGTGTCGCGTCAGACTAGAAATAAAAATGAATTTTGGAGAAGTGATTTTTGATTTACCTCCAACAGTGAAGCGTAATGTACGAAAGATTGAGAAAATTCGTGTTAGAATTATTAATCTTACTTTTTCGGTCATATTTAATAATATATATATATATATATATATATATATATATATATATATATATATATATATATATATATATATATATATATATATATATATATATATATATATATAAATATATATATATATATATATATATATATATATATATATATATATAAATATATATATATATATATATATATATATATATATATATATATATATATATATATGTCGTACCTAATAGCCAGAACGCACGTCTCAGCCTACTATTCAAGGCCCGATTTGCCTAATAAGCCAAGTTTTCATGAATTAATGTTTTTTCGTCTACCTAACCTACCTAACCTAACCTAACCTAGCTTTTTTTGGCTACCTAACCTAACCTTACCTATAAATATAGGTTAGGTTAGGTTAGGTAGGGTTGGTTAGGTTCGGTCATATATCTACGTTAATTTTAACTCCAATAAAAAAAATTGACCTCATACATAGAGAAAAGGGTTGCTTTATCATTTCATAAGAAAAAAATTATAGTAAATATATTAATTCAGGAAAACTTGGCTTATTAGGCAAATCGGGCCTTGAATAGTAGGCTGAGAAGTGAGTTCTGGCTACTAGGTACGACATATATATATATATATATATATATATATATATATATATATATATATATGTCGTACCTAGTAGCCAGAACGCACTTCTCAGCCTACCATGCAAGGCCCGATTTGCCTAATAAGCCAAGTTTTCATGAATTAATTGTTTTTCGACTACCTAACCTACCTAACCTAACCTAACCTAACTTTTTCGGCTACCTAACCAAACCTAACCTATAAAGATAGGTTAGGTTAGGTTAGGTAGGGTTGGTTAGGTTCGGTCATATATCTACGTTAATTTTAACTCCAATAAAAAAAAATTGACCTCATACATAATGAAATGGGTAGCTTTATCATTTCAAAGGAAAAAAATTAGAAAAAATATATTAATTCAGGAAAACTTGACTTATTAGGCAAATCGGGCCTTGAATAGTCGGCCAAAAAGTGAGTTCTGGCTACTAGGTACGACATATATATATATATATATATGTCGTACCTAGTAGCCAGAACACACTTCTCAGTCTACTATGCAAGGCCCGATTTGCCTAATAAGCCAAGTTTTCCTGAATTAATATATTTTCTCCAATTTTTTTCTTATGCGTCCTCGGTTCCTGTCCAGAAGCGGAGGTGCTTCAAGAGATCCATAACCTTTAGGCATGTGTCTTGTATGTTTTGTATCCTTTAAATACACAATAAAGGAAAAAAAAAATAGGGAAGGGGGTGGTAGGAAAAAAGCACACAGAAACTGTATTGGGGGGGACCTACATTCCCTCCAATGCGTTATGTATGGTTTCCTCCGAGGCTATGGGTCCCCCTTCTTCCAGCCAGAAGTATATATATATTATATCTATATAAATAAAAATGGAAATGCTCGTTTGTTCAAAATTGCAAATCTCCAAAAGTTCTTCAACGACTGCTTTGAAATTTTCACACAATGATACATTCGCATCCGGTCAGGATTTATATATATACTATGTTGATGTCACGTCTGTGACAGTAAAAAAATATGCTTTTTCTGAAAAACTGTGTTTTTCGTGTGAGGGAAATCATTAAAACCTTTTTTCCGATTGCTTTGAAATTTTGACACAACGTTGTATTCGAATTGGCGCGTCTTTTTATATATCTACTATATACATGCCTCACCTGTGACAGGAAAAAACCTGCTTTTTTGGAAAAACTGCACCATCTGTTGGACGTAAGAGCAACACACACTGTAATCTCCGAAAGTTCTTCACCAATTGTTTTAAAATTTTGACACAACGTTGCATTCGAATAGGTTCTTCTTTTTATATACCTACTACATAGATGCCACCCCTGTGACAGGCAAAAACATGCATTTTATTTTTTTAAAACAGTGCCATCTGTTGCATATAATAGCAACATTCATCTTATACTAAATATGTTACGAATTCCATTTCAATGTTTCAGAGTGCATTGATAAATTTTGTTTTCATAGATTTCGATTTATTTAATTTTTTATTGAATTGTTTTGTGTGACATTGTGTTTGAATTGAGCTGTGTTGTTTACCATACCGTTCATTTCGTAAGTACTAGTGTAGATGCCACACCTGTGACTGGTAAAACTATGCTTTTCTTGACAAACAACACCATCTGTTGCATGTAAGAGCAACACACATGCTATACCAAATATGTTACATTTCCATTTCAATGTTTCTGATTGCATTGATAAATTGAATTTTCATAGATTTTAGTTTATTTTCATTTAGATTTAATTATTTTGTGTGAATTGCTTTGGATTTTTAGCTGTGTTGTTTACCATACTGTTCATTTCGTGAGTATAGTTTACTTTTTTTATTTTTTCATATTTTCATTTAATTTTTGAATTGTTTTTCTTATACCTCAGTGATGGGAACATCAGGTCACTTGATGTTCCCAATTTTTTTATGGGAAGATCAGACCACTTGGGAAGGAATCGGACGAAGGAGTGAGGAACGGTGCGGATGATGAGGGGACGGAAGTGAGAGATGGTGGGGAGGACGAGGTTACAAGGGAGGGGGTAATAGTGGGAAAGGACTACGGGACCTTACCTTGAGGTTACCTTGAGGTGCTTCCGGGGCTTAGCTTCCCCGCGGCCCGGTCGTCGACCAGGCCTCCTGCTTGCCGGACTGATCAATCAGGACGTCACAAGGGACAGGGGAGTTTGGATGGTGGGGCCGAGGGGATAGGGAAATGGAGAATGGTGGGGAGGAAATAGGGACCGGGGAGTGGGGCATAGTGGGAAGGAAGAGGGAATGGTGTTGTGGGGAAGGAGGGGGGACGGTGGAGTGGGGAATGGTTGGGAGGCCTAGGGGACAGGTGAGGAGAGAATGGTCCGGGGGGACAAGGGGACAGAGAAGGTTGCTGTGGCTCAGCAACGCAGATACATTGCTGAGCCACAGCAACGCGTGGCCGGGTACTGCTAGTATATAAATATATAACTGAAAACACTACACTAGACAAACCGTGACCGTTCAAAATATGTTGGTAGCTGAGGTTATTTCCCCAACGTCCCGACGGCACTTGGTGGTAGGCTTGGGTATAGTTATTTCATAGAATCACCTCACTTTGTTGGGCCACGTGAGCAACACAAATGCGAACAAGCTTTGAATGGTCCCAAAGCATATATGCAACCAAAAACTCCACACCCCAGAAGTGACTCGAACCCAGACAGCCAGGAGCACTATGTCTGTTCGCACATCTGTTACCTTAGCTACTAGACCAAACTGAATGAACAAAAAAAGTTGGAAGTCGTGAGAATATTTATTCAACATCCAACAGTGCTCGGAGGTCTTCTTAGGCACAGATATTTCTTCGAATCACCTCATTTTGGGGGAAACGTGAGCAACAAGCTTGAATGGTCAACAAGCCACTATACAACTGAAAACTCCACACCCCAGAAGGATTCGAACCCAGACAGCCAGGAGCACTATGCATATTCGCATATCTGTTACAAAGGCCACTAGACCAAACTGATTGTACAAAAATTTTGGAAGTTGTGAGACTATTTACCCAACATCTGACAGCACACAGAGTTCAACTTGGGCAGATATTTCATCAAATCAAGTCACATTTTATGGGCCATGTGAGGAACACAAATGCAAACAAACATGCATGGTCCCTAAGCTAATGTGCAAACGAAAACTAAAAACCCCATAAGGATACAAACCCAATCAGCTAGGAGTACTATGCACCTTTACATATTTGGTACCTTAGACACTAGACCAAACTAGTGGTATGTTGCCAATATGCAACAAAAAATCCACACCCCGGGTGGATTCGAACCCAGAGAGCCAGCAGCACTACGCTTTTTCGCGTATCTAGTACCTTTGCCACTAGACCAAACTGACTGTACAAAAATGTTGGAAGTCGTGAGAGTATTAACCCAACATCCGACAGACCTCTGTGGTAAACTTGGGCACAGATATTTCATCGAATTTCCTCACTTTTTGGGGTTACTTGAACACGCCAACACCACCTCAACACCCGAGTTGAGGTGGTGTTGGCGTGGCGACAGATGAGGTCCTCACTACAGCTCTAAGTTCCCATCCTCTCACAGGTGTCATCATAACAACATACTAGGCCTTAACGACTTCGTTTTCCCATCAAACACTTAACCTTAGACCGAAAGACGCACAATGTGTCCCTCTATAACCCGTTCTCGCACTTGCTTATAGTCAATATTGGCTTATTTAATAAGTGCATATGTTATATACTAATTGATTGTGAATATTTTAGTTTACCTTGAAAAGCTTCATAGAAAACACCGACCTCACCTAATCTTCTTAGTATGTTAAGATAAGCATCTTATTGCTTCTTAATTACAGTTATTACTTAACCTATACCGTTGATAGGTATAGGACATTGCACCTTCTTAGTATGTTAAGATAAGCATCCTATTGATTCTTAATTACAATTATTACTTAACCTATACCGTTGATAGGTTTAGTAATAATTGTAAATACGAAGCAATAAGATGCTTGTTGACCAGACCACGCACTAGAAGTTGAAGGGACGATGACGTTTCGGTCCGTCCTGGACCATTCTCAAGTCGATTGTGATGAGGAGATTGATGATTGATGAAGATTAAGCCACCCAAAAGGTGGCACGGGCATGAATAGCCCGTAAGTGGTTTTAAGCCATTCCCAGTATCAAGAGCTGATACTGGAGATCTGTGGAGGTGCGAATGCACCCTGCATGATGGGAGATGTCTCCCTTGAGAATGTGTTAAGATGAAGATGAAGCCACCCAAAAGGTGGCACGGGCATGAATTGGTAAGTGGTGGCCCTTTTGAGCCATCACCAGTATCAATAGATGATACTGCAGATCTGTAGAGGTGCGACTGCACCCTGCGTGACGGGAGATGTCTCCCGTGTGAATGTGTTAAAATGAAGATTAAGCCACCCAAAAGGTGGCACGGGCATGAATAGCTCGTAAGTGGTGGCCCTTTTGAGCCATCACCAGTATCAAGAGCTGATACTGGAGATCAGTGGAGGTGCAAGTGCACTCTGCGTGACGGGAGATGTCTCCCATGAATGTGTCCAAGATGACGATTAAGCCATCCAGAAGGTGGCACGGGCATGAATAGCCCGTAAGTGGTGGCCCTTTCGAGCCATTACCAGTATCAAAAGATGATACTGGAGATCTGTGGAGGCGCAACTGCACCCTGCGTGACGGGAGATGTCTCCCGGACCAAGTGGTGACCAAATGGTGGTGTCCTGTGATGAGGAGGTAGAGACAGGCAATAAATAGGCAAGAGAGAGTTGAGGAGGAAAGTAAGGTGTAGGGGATAGTAGTAATAATGATAACTGCAGAAGGCCTATTGGCCCATACGAGGCAGCTCCTATTATAACCACCGATGGAGATAGTAATAGGAATAAGAAGAGGATAGCAAGGGAGTGTAGGAGAAGACAATGAACAGAAAAAGGGGAGAAGAGAGAAAGAAAGATAAATGGAAGGGGGTAAGCTTATGTTAAGTCACGTTTGTTAGAAAGATTGGAGCATTTGAGTATTTGAAAGGAAAGCCAAAACGAAAGGAAATGCCTGTGTTTGACACTGCTATGCAAGTTGGTGATTGTGAGGTAAGAAAAAATGGTGCAATGCTTTAAGTGTGGTGGAAAGACAGACGTGAAGTGAACATGTTGACCACCATTCACCCTGGAACAATGGTGGACAGTACAAGGTGAACAGAACAACAAAGCAAATAATATATAAGCCATATTGTGTGATGGACTACAACCTCAACATGCGTTTAGTTGATAAATGTGACATGATGGTGGGTGCTGTAGAGTGTGTACGGAAAACAGTGAAGTGGACAAAGAAAATGATTTTCCACCTTATTGACGTAACAATGCTGAACAGTTACAACATGTTTCTTGTGAAGACAGGTAGAAAACCATATTTCCGTTCGTTTAGTTTTCCAGTTGTGAAACAGTTACTAGGTAAATTTGGCAAGGACACACCTGGCATACAAAGACCCAATATTGAACCATGCTCCTGCACCCAGGCTTGCTTACAGGGAGGCCTTTCTGATACACCAAATCAAGAAATTACCACCAACTAGAGCTCGTGCAGCAGGCCAGCGTCGGTGTGTTGTGTGTTCCAGTACCAAATTGAGGCCACAGAAACGTAAATTGGTGTTGACATGGTGCGAAGCGTGTGCCGTCCCTCTGTGCCATATCGACTGTTTCGCACAGTATCACAGTCTCCAGGAGTACTAAATGTGTAATTCTTTGGTAAATAAATGTACATATCAAGTTAATTTTTGTGTTTATATTGAAAAAAAAAACAAATACATTGAATATTTCCTGTAAATTATACCATTTCGGTGGGCATACTTGTGACACTAATATGTGAGCGCCTAGTGAGTTTATACCATTTTTAATATAATACAACGTCTATTGCTAATAATTGGAACAATACTAGCGAAAAAAAATTGTGTAAAATGACCCAAAAATACTGTAAATAATTCCGCGAAAATAAATTCACGGCAACTCGTGCCGCGTGAGCGGCCGTGAGTGACAGCTGGCTGACGCAGCACCCTTGAGCGCTCACGTTCTGTGACGTCATCGGCCAACTTCTCGGCTCAATTGTCATTGGTATTGTAACGGTTCTATTGTTACGTAAAGTATGGTGACAAATAAACACAGACACTAAGATACTATATATATATTTGGTCGAATATACAGAAGTACACAGGTGATACTTTGGTATGAGTTGAGCGCACTGAGCGTCGGTACAGTATCTCGCAAGTGTCTGCTCTAGACCACACTTGAAAGTAGACTAGCCAATGTTCGCTACACCGCTGCTTATATGCTCGGGCAACACCTCACCGTGTTGCCCAGGCAACGCCTCACCTCATTCATCTCCAAAAGTTGACAGGAATATTAACAATACATTTGGAGTGAGTATATTACTGGGATAATCTACTCGCTACAGAACTCCCCCTCCCAGGGGATGAAAGGAAAAATACTTGATCAAGGAACTTAGCTGGTCGGCGAATTGTACGCCCTGCTCACGTTACATAACCATCAAAGTTAACTTCCTCCTCTTCGCTGATGTCATCTAACTGGGGTCGTAGGGTGGGAGGTCGCACAGGATCGTCCGTCGTCGCAGGATCAGGTTGTGGTGCGGCTGGTAACTGGGGTTGTAGGGTGAGAGGTCGTACAGGATCGTCCGTTGTCGTAGGTGGCGGTGCTGCTGGTAACTGTGGTCGAAAAGTGAACTGCGTAGTCGGCGGATGTGTCTCTGGAGGGATGTCTGGGGCAGCGTCACAGTGTGCTGGTTTAAGGCGATCGATGGAGATGTTTACCCGCTGTCCTCGGCGTTCAATGGTGAAGAACTTCGGTGTTCGAGAAACCACTTTAAATAGTCCTTCGTAAGGTGACTGTAGAGGGCGTCGAACAGCGTCGACTCTTACAAACACGTGTTCAGTTGTGTGGAGCTCATGAGGCACATATGTAGCACGAGTTGTCGGTTGGCGTGGTGGTGTAGGCCGAATGTTTGTCATGGCCGCCCGTAATTTCTGGACAAAAGTGGGGTCTGGGGGTGTGATAATTGGCGTTGGGGTTAAGAATTCGCCCGGAAGCCGCAGGCTAGATCCGTATACTAAGTCTGCTGCCGAGAATCCACTGCCCTCCTTCGTGGCCGAACGGATGCCAAGCAAGACTAATGGAAGGTTGTCGATCCAATCATCAGGGCGTGCTTGAGCTATTAGGGCAGCTTTTAGTTGTCTATGAAAGCGTTCTACCATTCCGTTCGACTCAGGGTGGTATGCTGTGGTTCGGTTATGTGTGGTGCCGAGGAATTCCATAAGTTCCTTCCATAGATATGATTCGAACTGTCGTCCTTGGTCGGTGATGATGACAGAGGGGCTGCCAAAACGGGCGACCCATCCAGAGAGGAAAGCCTGGACCACTGACTCAGCTGAGATGTTGATTAATGGGATTGCTTCCGGCCATCTGGAGAATCGATCGATGCAGGTGAGTAGATAAGAATATCCTCTTGCCGACGGTAATGGTCCAACGATGTCTACATGCACCACCTCGAAACGGTCAGAAGGTAACGGAAACTGTTGAAGAGGGCTCTTTGTGTGACGATGTGTTTTCGCTCGCTGGCACTGGAGACATGAGCGAGTCCATCGTCGAACATCGGCATTGATTCCTGGCCATACAACACGCTCCGTTAGTAGTTTCTGGGAAGCATGTACTCCTGGGTGTGCTAGGGAGTGAAATACTGAGAACGTTTTCCAGCGAAACTGGGCAGGAATGTAGGGCCTAAGTGCTCCCGTCCGTGAGGTGTCACAGATTATCCTTCCGCCACCTTCCATGGGAATCTCGATGAACCGGAGAGCTGTGTCAGATGTTCGTAATCGCTGCAGATCAGGGTCTTCCCGTTGGGCCTTACTGATTACACAATAGTCCACCTGAGCTGGGTTTGTCACGACGTGGTTTATGGTGGGTCGAGACAGTGCATCGGCTATGACATTATTAGTTCCTTTGACATGACGGATATCCGAGGTAAATTGGGAAATAAATCCCAGGTGGTTGGCTACTCGAGGAGAGTGAGCATCACCCTTGGCCGCCAGCGCATAAGTGAGAGGTTTGTGGTCTGTGAGGATGTGGAAGTTCCGCCCCTCGAGAAAGTGCCGGAAATGTTGTATGGCTGAGTAGATGGCGAGCAGTTCCCTATCAAAAGTGCTGTACTTCTCTTCAGTGGGTGACAGGCGCGCTGAAAAGAATGCAATTGGGCGCCATTCTCCTTCAACGAGCTGTTGTAGTACAGCACCAATTGCTGTGTTTGAAGCGTCGGTAGATAGATTGGTGGGAGCGTCAGTCACTGGGTGTGCGAGCAAGGTGAATTCCGCCAGCTTGTGTTTTATGTCGGTGAATGCTGTCTCTGCCTGGGGAGTCCACTCCAACGGAAGACGGGACGTGAGTTTCCGACCACGTAAGAGGTCGTATAAGTGTCGCAAGATGTCCGATCAATGTGGGATGAATCGATGATAAAAATTCACTACACCAAGAAATTCTTGCAACTCTTTGGAGTAGATGGGCGCGGGAATTCCTTGATTGCCTCGATTTTACTTCTCTAGTGGTTGGACCCCTGCTGCTGACACACGGTGTCCCAAGAAATCCAGCTCTGGAACATGGAAAATACACTTCTCGGAGTTGAGCTGCAAGCCGAAGTTGCGCAGACGGGTGAGAAGGAGTCGGAGGTGTAGCAGATGTTCTGTTGGTGATGTACTAGCCACCAGCAGATCGTCAATGTAGGCGTAGGAAAAAGGAAGGTCCTTAACTACTTGGTCGATGAAGCGTTGGAATGTCTGGGCTGCATTCCGTAGACCAAAAGGCATCCGGACGAATTCAAACAGTCCAAAAGGTGTTGTGATCGCTGTTTTCGGAATGTCTGCCGGTTCCACAGGGATCTGGTGAAATGCCCGCACAAGGTCAATTTTCGAAAAAACGGTTGCGTTGCTCAATCCCTGTGAGAAATTCTGGATGTGTGGTATTGGGTAGCGATCCGGCAGAGTGCGAACGTTGAGAGCCCTGTAGTCTCCGCAAGGGCGCCATTCCCCTGGGGCTGTTTTCGGGACCATATGGAGAGGTGAAGCCCATGGACTGTTCGAAGGGCGGATTATTCCCACCTCCTGTAGCTTATTGAATTCAGCACGTGCTACCGCCAGTCGTTCCGGTGCCAGGCGGCGTGGTCTGGCGAAGGTAGGTGCTCCCATTGTAGTAATGTGATGCGTAATCGTATGTTGCACCTCTGGTCGAGGGCTGGCGGGTTGGGTCACATCTTTGAATTCATCCAGGAGTGCTTGAAGTTCCGTAGATGCGACTGGGGTGACGATGTTAACTTGTGTAGAGGTACTAGGAGAGGCTCGAAGTACTGCACCTGTTGGATCCACAATAAGTCGATGGTGTTGCAGGAAATCCCATCCAAGAATGGGTTGTTCCACATCCGCTATGAGGAAAGTCCACGTAAAGCGACCCAGAGAGGCGAACTCGAGAACCAGGGCGCGGGTCCCATATGTACGGACGGACGTACCATTGGCGGCTCGTAAGTCCAAACCAGGAGTACGGGTTGGTTTGACCAGTGGGGGAGGCAACACGCTAGCTGCTGCACCTGTGTCAACGAGGAAACGGCGTTTGGTTATGACGTCAGATATGTAGAGCAGTGTAGTGTTTGAAATGGCGGGGTCACTGGCCGTTAACAGTCCCCGCCGAAGTAGTTTCCCGACCAGGAACAAGGAGCCCTACAGTTGCGGGCTTGGTGTCCGAACTTCTGGTGGTAAGAACAAAGCTTTCCCCGACGTTCTCGCTGTCGCCTATCCAGTGATACTGGATTCGCATGGTACGTTTTCCCTGGGTGGACGAAACGCCGGTTCTGGAGGACGTCGAGTTGTTGGGTGTCTGTAGTCTGCTGTGTATCACTGAGGTGGGACAATATAGTGTTATCAGACGTCGTATGAAGCTGGTCTGCCAGTGTAGCCAGCTGGGCTAATGGGGTGTCGTCAGCCATACTGAATAGGGCCGGTTGAATGTGTTTTGGACAGAGTTGTATCCACAGTGATCTCACAATCTCGCTGGGGGCTGGGCCAGTTGTAGTATGCATCACATACTGAATATGCCGCAGAAGCTGAGCTGGTGTTTTGTCTGCTAATCTTTTGTCAGTGAGGAGTTGGTCCCTTTGTTGAATGCGGCGTTTCATTGCTGCCTGTAGAAGAGCGGCCTTCAATGCAGTGTACGTCCTGGTGTCCGGTGATGGCGCGGTGATGACAGCGGAGGCAGTGTGCATAGCCTCCGAGGGAAGTGTTGGCAGGGTACAGGCATATCGGGCTTTCTCAGTCGAAATTTCGTGAAGGTCGAAAATGGCCTCCATCTGCATGAACCAAAATTCTGGCTCATCTGCGTTGTATGCTGGAAACCTGGTAGATAAATCCATAGCGAAGACCTAGTTTGTGACTAGGTGTTCTTTTTTCACTCACTGGGTCACCAATGTAACGGTTCTATTGTTACGTAAAGTATGGTGACAAATAAACACAGACACTAAGATACTATATATATATTTGGTCGAATATACAGAAGTACACAGGTGATACTTTGGTATGAGTTGAGCGCACTGAGCGTCGGTACAGTATCTCGCAAGTGTCTGCTCTAGACCACACTTGAAAGTAGACTAGCCAATGTTCGCTACACCGCTGCTTATATGCTCGGGCAACACCTCACCGTGTTGCCCAGGCAACGCCTCACCTCATTCATCTCCAAAGGTTGACAGGAATATTAACAATACATTTGGAGCGAGTATATTATTGGGATAATCTACTCGCTACAGTATGTATAATAGAATTTTTTTATTATTTTTCCCGTGCTCAGGGGACTCAAATTAACATGTTTAGAAGATGAAAAAAAAATTTTGAATTATTTTTTTTCTTGCGCACAGGGGTGTAAATGTCCCCAGGACCCCTGAGCAGTGTAAGGGTTAAAGGAGCCTTTTTTCGGGTGATCAAGGAGAGTCCATTGATCGTCCCCCCGCCCCCCCCGACTGCGGTCGGGTCTTCAGTTGCCCATCTGCGACTATACGGATGATACCGTCCTGTTCGGGGCTTTGGAGGGGTTGGTTGGGGCTGTCCAGGTCGTGGTTGAGAGGTTTGAGTTGGCCACTGGGGTCCGGGTTAACTGTGAGAAGTCCGGTCTTCTGGGTCTTGGTGGGTGGTCCTCTTGCCGTGTGTGGGTGGGGTCATGGTTCCCAGTTCTCGCTTCTATGTGGGTTTTGGGGCTTACCAAAACCGGCTTAGGGAGCCGGTCGGCCGAGCGGACAGCACGCTGGACTTATGATCCTGTGGTCCAAAGTTCGATCCCAAGCGCCGGCGAGAAACATTGGGCAGAGTTTCTTTCACCCTATGCCCCTGTTACCTAGCAGTAAAATAGGTACCTGGGTGTTAGTCAGCTGTCACGGGCTGCTTCCTGGGGGTGAAGGCCTGGTCGAGGACCGGGCCGCGGGGACACTAAAAAGCCCCAAAATCATCTCAAGATAACCTCAAGATATACCTGGTTCGCTTCCTATTAGCTGTCTGGTTCGTGGCTCGGTTCTTCCCCCTGGATCGCAAGCTGGCTTTCGGGTTGGAACTCCAGGTTTATCATTATGTGTGGTGCGGTCGTTACCACCCGGTTCGTCGGTCGACGTTGGTGTTGGCTGTGCGGGAGAGTGGGGTGGGCATTCCTTATGTGTTTACTAGGGCTCGGGCGCTGTTCTGGGTCTCGTTGTGTCAGGGGTTCGAGTTGGGTGGGGGGCTCAATGCTTTAGGTATTTATTATTGCTCTGTTCAGTTTAGCTTTTTGATGAATTTTGGTGTTTGTCAGGAGGCGGCCTTCTGCACCCCTTCTGTTTACTCTTGGGCAGTGGCCATTTTTCGGGAGGTCTGCCGTTGTCCGGGTTTCATGTCCTTGTCGTTTAAGGTGGTGTATAGGGTTTTATTTCGTCGTGTTCCACCGCGGGTGGAGGGTTTGTTCCCGTGTTGGGATTAGGGGGTGGTGTGGGTGGCGTTGGGGGCTCGGTTTCTGGCACCGCAACAGCGGGAATTGTTGTTTCGGTTCTTGCATTTGTCGTTGGCGACGAATGCGCGGTTGTGCATGCTGGGTTTGCGTGCCTCTGACGCGTGTGTGCACTGTGGCCTCCCTGAGACTCAGTTGCATGTCTTTTCTTTTTGTGAGCAGTTGAGGGGCTTGCTTGATTGGTTTCGGGACGTGTTGGTTGGGGTTTGTGGGCCGGGGTGTCGGGGAGGCCTTTTGAGGTTTTTGTTTTTGTCCTTTCTGCGGCGGTTGTGCCGGGTGCGCAATACGTTATGTCTTCTCGTTGCTGACTATGTGTATTGTGTGTGGGTGGGTCGGAGGGAGGGTTATGGGGTTGTTAGGCTTTCAGAATTTTTGAGAGGCCGTTTGTGTTTCACGTGGTGGTGGGTGCAGCGCACGTTTCCGAGCGAGTTTTGTGGTTGGTTCACGGGTGGGTGTTTGCGTGGGGTGGTTTTTGGGTGTGGTCGTGGGTCGGGCTTTTGGTTGTGGGTTGGAGGGTGGGGCTTTTTCGTTTTTGTCTTCGGTCCCCGGCCCTCCGATTGGCCTCCTTGGAGGGGGTTGGGATGGGTGTGTGAGTGGTTACTCCTGTGGTTGTGTGTTCGGTTTGTTGTGTGGAGGTGTGTGGGGGTGTGGGTATGCTTCTTTGCTGGCTCCTGCGTGGGCCGTTGTTTGTGCCCTGTGTGGGTTGGTGCAGCTGTTTTGTTGCTAAATTGATGTTCTTCCTAGGGTGAGTGTTTTTGTGGTGCGTGTGTCTCGGTGTTTTGCTGTTCGCCCCTGGTTCTTTCTTGGGGTTGTCAAGTTGTTGTACCTGGGCCTTGGCCGTAATTTGTTTTATGTTACTTATATGTTCTGTGTGCAGTGTGACTCTGCTTTCTGTTATTTATGTGATTGTGTGCGTCTTGTGTGAGTGCGTGTGTGTTGGTTTATTATGTGAACGTTATTTTGTGTCTTTCTATGTACATGTGTTTGTTGTGTGTCCATTTTTTTTGTTTAACTTTGTATTCAGCCTCATGTACCAGGAGTTTCTAGGTTCTCGTGATGTTTTGTTTTCTTCTGTACCTGTGATTATTATTATGTTCTTATTATTATGTTATTGTTATTATGTTCTTGTATTGTGCTATACTTTGTATATTTCTTTTATAAAAATAAAAAAAATAAAAACTACCAGCAGAATACTCCTCAGTGCTCAAATTGCTAGACCTGCTCCCACACTATCCTGTGTGCTAGTAGATTTACGCAGCCAGTACTCAGTATTTTCAGCACCATTTAATTTATGTACTTTAACGTAAGGTTAACTTGCCTGATTGATTGTTTTTTGTTTTGATTCTTGATCGATGGCTTATTTTGATTAATTTTGTCAGTTTGTTAAGATGATTTTTTTCATAATTAAAGAATTAAAATTTTTCCAGTTTCCTGTATTTTATTCTACATTTATCATACAATGAAGAAGTCACCATAGCTGTTTTTTGTTAATTTGTTTTTACTTTTTTTTTTATATGTTCGTGGCATTCCATCTGCCCAAATCCACTGCACTTAGTCATTTTACCGTAACATATATTTGGGGACCCTGTCCTAGGAGCCTCACTCAGGTATGCGCCTAGACGCTTCATATAAAGTTGTGGTAAGTGTACATGGCTTTATTACAAGTTTGCCTGTGTCTTTTCAGAACTACTATTTTGAGTGATTTTGATGGTGCTTAATACTGTTTACATTCCAGATGTAGCATTATATGACTGTTGGATGACTTTGGATTACGTGGTGTCTTATGGCACGAGTCATACTCGTAATTGGTTGTTTAATAATCTTTGCTATATCCTGTGATTTCCACCATATTCTTCTCCCTACAGGAGAACTTCTCATTACGGCAGATCACCCACTTTGGTACCCCTGGTACTTTGGTCTGTCTCCTCCGGGCTAATACGCCCACGTCTTTACAACCCGAACATAGGAGGACACAGGGGGCCATAGTTCCTCTAGCATTACGGACTACGTTATACGGTTAGGACCCATACAGCAGTTCTCGTCATAAATTAATACTTTCCGCACCCCTACGCGTTGGTCAAATATATGGTATTTACACAGGTAGGGAGTTAGCATTTTTTTCCAGAGCACAATGAGTGATAACTCTGTAAGTACTATTTAGTTTTAGTAGGAAGCCTCTTACCTTTGTTCTCGTCAATTAGAGACCATGTAAGAAATCCCTAAATTTTTTGGACTACATTCGAGACAATTATGTTTCACAATTCCAGTAGGATCCCTCTTGCCCCTGTCCTCATCATATAGAGTACCGGGTACAAGATTCCCTACGTATTCGTTTCACTTTCGATCTAAGTAATCAATTCAATTACTAAAGTTAACTGTTGTAAACTTGAGTATAAAGTTTAAATAGGATAGTTTACAGTTGCCATGTCATCCTGTCAGTCTGACATCTCATATTTTGGTACATCAACTGAGGTATTTTCTTTGCACATTATTTTCTATCATTCTATTCACCATGTTTCGTCTAACAGCGTTCAGGCAGAATCCAAACGGTGAAGTGGGGCACACTAATTCGTGCCACCAAGGCGGAGATGCTAACTCTTGTAAATGAGTACCACATTACTGCCCCCCATGGAGCCACTAAAACTTATCTCCATAACCTTATACTTGACCACTTATTAGACAATGATAATATTACATCCGAATCTCATGAAGAGCGCCTTAGCAGCCATGAAATTGAAGATAGAGCTTTCCACTCTAGAACGCGAACGTCAGAAGAAAACTCTCAAGATACAGAAGGAACAACTTGCTCTACAAAAAAAAACAAGCTGAACTGCAACGTGAACGTGAGAAGGAACAACTAGAGTTCCAACGTGAACGTGAGAGGGAACAGCTTGAACTCCAACGTGAGCGTGAACAGGAAGCCCTTAAAGTAAGAGAAAGAGAACGTAAACTCCAACGTGAACATGCTGAAAAACAAGCCGCCATTGCTCTAGAAAACCGTAGAAAAGAGCTTGACTTGGAAACTACACACCACACTCAGCGCAAGGAAGCGGAAGCTAACCTCCAGGTACGTTTCGATCTTTCTTATGCAATTAAGTTGATGCCATCTTTTGTCGAGACAGAAAATTATATATTATTTACTTCATTTGAGGCTCTAGCTAACCAACTCAGCTGGCCTCAGGATCAGTGGTCTGTACTTCTCAGGTGTCATTTGACATGTAGGGGCTGCCGTGACTCTCAGTACTATGGCGTCTGAAACCGACTACAAGGTATTGAAACAGGCAGTGCTAGATGCCTACCTCCTATTTATCGAGAACTACAGACGTAAGTTTAGGAATTACCTTAAAGCGAGTGCTACTACTTACCTAGAGTTTGCAAATAACAAAAAGAGATATTTCATGAAGTGGCTGGAAGCAGCACAAGTCTCCACCTTTACAGATCTCATCAACCTCATCCTGATGGAAGAATTCCTTAGGCGTGTACCTAATTCCATACGTCCTACCTAGCAGACAAGGAAGAAACCGACCCTACTAGATGTGCACAGTTGGCTGACTCCTACAGTCTCCTTCACAGAGTACCATCCGACACACCTTCTAGTAAGACGTCTTGGTTTACTCCTGCCAAAGTGAGTACCAGTAATGAAAACTCTGCGTTGTATTGTCATTATTGCAGAACCTTTAGACATACAATAGAAGAGTGTACCAGTCCTCACTGTAAAGTCAGCAGTAAGACAAAGCCCAAATCACCTCCTCCTAAAATTCATAAAAGTCCTAAGCCTGTGATGAATATTTTTGTTTCATCCACTGATCTTTCTCTCTTCAACAGACACCTTGTTGCGAATCTGTGTTTCATTCTAACATTCATCATGATAAATATGTATGTCCATTATTTCTTTTCCCCGATATGTAAATATAACATGATATCCAGTTGTGTTCCAGTATAATTATGTTTGATGTAATTGTAGCATGCTGTAGTGTGCCTGTATTGAATATTTTGTTAGGCTATTTGCATGTTTATTCCTGTGGGGGGAGTCGGTGGCGTCTCATTGGGGGGATGACCATATTTGGGATGTTCCAGTGTGCGGGCCGTGTATCAAGCTAGCGTCAATGTTTCACCTTTGGAATTATTCCTGTTTATTGATTGTACTTAATTTCTTTTTACACCTTAGCAGTGTTATATACACATAAGTTTACTTATAATTATGTTCTAAATTTGTTAGCTTTGTTCTTAATTTGTTAGCTTAATTTCTCTTTGTTAGCTGAGTATCATGAGGTTTCATGTGGGTTTTAGTTTGGTCTTTTTTGGTAGACACAATGCCGCGAATGCTGGAGGAACGCTAGTCCCGTTGGTGGAGCTGGCGGGTGGAGACATGTGATGAGCTAAGTCTGTGGTATTTGTTTATTGTTTAGTAACATAGCTAATTTCCTGGTTAGACCATTATGTGCAAACCCATCTATTCATTTATGTTGTAAAGAAATGACCGGTGCTTATATAAGGATATTATAATATTAATTACTGGTGTATTAATATTTCTGGCTACCTGCATTTTCCATTTATGTTATTTGTATGTTCTTTGTTACCCTTACTTTAAGTATATTGCTTTGTTACGTAAGCAGTTTGTTTTTACCCCTAGACACTTATTGAGGCAAGGCCGTATTATTACATATGTTTAACAACAGCAACAGAGGAACCATACCCAGAGGTCTAGGGTCGTAACACACCTGTACTCCGGAACTCTCTGCCAGCGGTGGAGATTCGGTGGGAAGGTTGAAAGTGAATATATTGAGGAACACAGTTGCTTTACAATCTATTCTTCTGAAGTCAACTGAACCCAACGTCACCTACACCCGAGAGACTGTCCTCATTACGGATCGCACTGCAACTACCCCTTATCCACTTGCCAGAGTCCGCCTGGATTGTCCGTTTATATAAGGTGAAGTCCAAATCGCCATCCGGGAAAAGCCTTTTCCCATGTCAGTTCAACTCCTCCTGGGCAACGACTTGGCAGAAGATCAATAACCTACAAATCTAATCATCAAAGAAAAACCCCCAGGTATGTGACTCATCAATGGAAAATCCTATCTCGCTGTTTGTTAAAGAAGAGATACAAGCAACAGATGATTCTGATGACGTCTCCCATCCTGTCCTGGTGACACGTGCACAATCCGTACTCCCGCAACCAGCTGCTCTATCTGCTTCAACTGTACCTCAAGATTCACGGAGCCTCCCACCGAGTCTCACCATGCTGGAGTTCCGTAAGTTGCAGAGAGAAGATTTCTCGCTAACATCTTTATTCTTACAGACTGAGACACAACCTAACTCTATCCCTGGGTTCTTTGTGGTGAATAAAGTGCTCTACCGCTATTATATACCCGGCAAAGTGAAGGAGGACAACAATCGGGCTAATGTCAAACAACTAGTAGTTCCCACTAGCCTACGGTCAGATATCTTGCATCTGGTCCATAGATCTCTCTCACACTGCAGTTTCTACAAGACCTACAAGACCCTGAAACAAGATTACTACTGGCCAGGAATGATATTTTCGTGATATGAAAAACTTAGTGAAAAATTGCAAAAAGTCTCAGATGACAGGTAAGCCGAACGCTCCTCTATTCAAGGCACCACTAATGCAGGTATCAGAGTCTTCTGAGCCGTTCAGCCATTCCATCAACAACCATGACGAGCTTCTGTCTCAGACAAGCTCAGGTAACGTACATATAAGTAATATCCCGTGTTCTACCACCAGGTTTTCCACAGCCGTTTCCGTCCAGGAACTGTGAAGCACCTCAGGAAGCAGTGCGGACATGGCCAGGAAAGTCAGAGCAAATGTGATCACATCTTCTCTAACGACATGTGTAAGACAATCAATGTCTCTAAGGTATTGTCTGGTCCTTCTTGTTGTACTTTGCCTGACTGCAATGGTTCTAAATTCTCGATCTGTTCCACCACCAGAAAAGATCCTGCTCTATACGAACCTAATCCAAATAAACGTGCTCCTCCAGACAACTTTACCAGCCCTCAACTAAAATATTGTTAGACAAATTTACCTTTTATTGCATTTGAAAGGCGTAAATCCTTGTTTTGTACTAACTCCATTCTCGCCCTGTCAGGTATTAGAGAACCTTCAGTCTTCCACCCTCGCGATAGGAACACCATCATACCACAGCGAGATGGGATCATGCACTCCAGCTACAATCATCATTGAGGAGCCACATAACATCCTGCCAGGCGTGCAGCACAACGAACTATCAAATCTATTTGGTTACAACTTCATCTCCCCGGACTTCAACATTCTTCGGTGAATGCAGACACCCCAGTTCAACAACAATCTAGTACTTCGCTGGGTCCTTCAGCACAACCTCAACATCCTCTAGGACCTCCACATTCGTCGGTCCCTACATTAGGATCAGTTCTCGAAGCTACGCTGACTCCTGTAGCACCATGTGAACATCTTGTATCACAACCTCATTCGGTTCCTACTGCTGACCCAGTTCTCCAATCAGCACTTGCTACGCTGGGCCTTGCATCTGATGAACCATCTCACAATCTTCTCGGATCACCACTCTCGCTGATCCATTCAGTAGGTTCGCCTGTACAACAAACAGGCTTGTACTTCACTGAGTCCTGGAGTGCTACCTTAACATCTTCCACAAGCACCATTCTCTTCAGTTCCTGCAGCATACACAGTTCACCAACCAGCACCTACATTTGCTTCGCTGGGCCATGTATATGCAGAATATCAACATCTTCTTTATCCAGGGCTCCGACAACGTCGTCGCCATTGCGCTCTCCAGAGTCCACTAGGTGGACTCTTCCACTTCAACTCAACAGGTCAGTTGTCATTTGCCGTTGCTGAGTGGTGGTTTGCTGTGGGAGGTGTGGAGCGCCCACTAGTCGAGGCTCTGCCCCGACTAGCGGGCGCTCCAACTATGGATCTTTTATCAAGGTCAAACCCGCACGTGTTTCCGGTGTGGTGCTAAGGGCCACGTAGCGGCCGGTTGCGACGCTCCTCGTGCTGAGGCCCCTTCAGTTTTCCTGGAGGATGACTTTCTAAGCTTGTCTGTGCGTGGGGATTTCCCGACGGATCCTCGTTCTGTGCAGGTGCCTGGTGTGGTTCCTGCGGCGGTTCCAGCTGTCACTCCGTCTGGACCTGATCTGTCTGCCCCACCAGTGAGCTCAGGGGACCTATGGGCGCCTGCTTTGGACCTTCGCAATTCGGTGCATGTGAAGGTGCATCCTCATCCGGTTGCTTCCGTGGTGGCCTTGGATGGTGCTGAACGAGTGGCGGCTGCATCTCCTGCTGAAGAACATGTGCTTGTCGGGGGCGGTGGTGAGTATGACTCCGCCCATGCCCTCTGCATCGTCGCCTCTGGTAGTTTCCTCGTTGACGCGTGCCTCTTCTCCTCTGCCGGTTCCGTCGCCCTCGCTGGATACCTCACGTGTGCTGGAGTCTACCCTTCCGCCTGCTGTGTCTCTACCATCTCCGAATCCGGTCTCCTTGGATGGTAGTGGCTTTTTGCCCTGCGTCGTTGAGGCTGCTGTTCTGCGTGGTCGTGCTGCCCCGCCTTTGGGGCCGCCTGCTGATGGTTCTTTTGGGGCACTGCTCGTAGAGGGTGACAATTCCGACGATCAACGGCCTATTTCTATGCGCCGTCGTTCGGCTCGGGATGCGTCACCTCACCGGACGTGGGCAGAAGAGCGTGATGCCATGGATGATGATGCTGTGGGCGGCGATGTGCTGCCTTCTGTGTTGGACACTGTGCCCCCTGCTGGTGGCTCTCCTCAGTGGGCGGTTACCCCTTGTGACCGCGACCTCGTCGTGGTGTTGTCGAAGGATGTGCGACAGGGGTACTCTGCTCCTGTTCCGGTTGGCAGAGGCCCTGAGGCGCCTGCGGTGCCACCCTCCGCTGGGCTCGGTGCGATGACCAGCATAGAACTGTAATGGTATATGCACACCATAGCCCCTTTCCCCTTTCTCTTCTCCCGCTTGCCTACTCTCCCTTGGGCCATTTCTGTCTTTTGTCACGGGGGTCATAAACAGCTTGAAGCCACTTGCTCCCCTCTCTCTCCTGTCCTCCGGGCCAGTGACAAATTTGGGTATATTACCCCAGGGCTAATAAACTTGTGATCTCAGGTTACACGTGGGTGCCCAGCCAGGAAAGTCGTTGGTGTCTTCCCAGTTTTTGGAGTTTTCTGTCAAGAGGAATTGACCCTTATGGTCAAGCCTGATCCGGATTGGTTAAAGACATGTAGGCCTGAGGAGGCGGGGCCTCACAGGGTAGTGCCTGCCCATGCCATTGGCCCGGTTTCTAGAGCACCAAGTCATGGTAAAATCCATTGGCCATAGGCTTGGGATAGGCGGAGTTAATGTGGGCCTAGGAACTAGGGGGTGGAGCCTGTCCCACTGGTGAGCATTTTTAAGAAAGAAGTGTTAGTGTGTCTGGGGACCTCGGCTGAGGTACATACAGGTCAACTGACCTGTGGGCAGCCAATCAACATCCTTTGGCAAGCTGCAGTATTTAAGGTATAGTGCACTTGAGTTGTAACACTGGTATTACAGGCCGTGCCTCATAGGAGATTTTAATTTTTTATTAGAGTAGGTTATGTTTCAATTTTGATTTAAATATACTGGTTCCAATAAATAAAAAAATATTAACGTAATTTTTGTTTAGTTATCTGTTCCCTTTGATTAATGACTGTGTTATTCATTCTTGTGATTCTCATTTGCTGTGCTAGAAATTCCCCTGTGTTCTCCATATTATGAATAGTAAAGTCGCTCTAGAATCTCCCGTTCAGTTCCGTAAGACTACAGGTTTAATCCATTAAGAGTCATTTACTTTGAGTTCCCTGATTATTGAGTCCCTTCCTTCCTAGGGTCTCAATAATTTTAGACACATTCATTTATGTTTGGAAGGTGGTGGCAGTGTTTAATGTTTTTTTATTATATAATTAGTAATAAATTAATAACCCCTATTCTTGTTATGTCCTCCTCATTTAATATTCAGTTTATATTCGTGGCCGTCCAGTGAGGGGTCATACTGGACTGTAACAGAGTTAAGCTGGGGTATTGAGCGAAGAGAGAGCCGTTCACAGAGTACAGAGAAGGGTTACAATTGAAAGGTTCAGGGTGATAACAAAAGGGACATTGAGGGTTTATTACAATGGTAGCAGCGGTGTTTTCAATAATTTCTTGACGATTATTGAAGCCTCACACGTCTGTCCGTTCGGTTATGCTGTGTGGTGAGAGTCATCCTAGTGCAACGCTCTAGAGTTTAGATGGTAATTCTGTGTTGCGATTCGCATAGAGTAGGCGATTCTAGTGTCGTGAAGGGCTGGGTAGTTTAATTATATGCAGTAAGCGTATGCGCTAAGCAGGCAGTTTAGAGTGGAGGCCGCCTTGGGTAGTTGGAAAGGGTGTTATTTACTCGACCCTCTGCAACTACGGACGAGGGTGCTGCATGGTGGTTTTCGCAGCAACAATTCTAGGTTTCGAATTGTCGGGGCGGGGAAGTATTAGGACGCTAATTATTATCCCCGAGGGCGTGTTAGGCGACCCAATCGCTAGATTTTTACGGTACAGCCATGAAAGTACCAAGAGTTCACTGAGGGATGGCCTAGTACATTCTCTAGCAACGGAATTACGGTGGTGTCGGACAGTTAGATCCGTCGGTTGTTCCGCTATCTAGTCTAACCGTTGACCGCGAAGGACAGGTTATTTGGTACTGTCGGGATCTAGGTGGATGTGGTTACCTAGGCTTGGAGAAGCGACAGGGCGGGCCGGGACGGGACGGTTATAGGTTAAATCGAGATTTCCTTAAGTACTAAATTAAGTTCCCTGTATATTTAGTTCCCTTTCAGGTTATGTATCCCTTCGTTAGTTAAGTGTTCCCCCTTGTTTACGTATTCTCGTATATAAGTGTTATTATTTTTCTAAGTATTTGTTTTACATTTTTAAGTCGGGAGTTTTTGTTTTCGTATTGTGCAGTCTTATTTCTCTGAGAGAATTACTAAGGTGAGTGGTTTACTGTTCTCAAGTGAAGTGAAATCAGTGAAATCGTGGAAAATTTTTGTGATGACATTTTTCAAGGTCGCTTGGAAAATATCAATTTCGGAATAAATTCTAGTTTTGTGCCTGGCTATACGATCATCGGGTCGTCAGTGTTAATTCAAGTGTGCGATTAAAGTAATCCGAGTTAAAACTTTGAGAGACCAAAAGTCGAATTTTAGTCATTTAAGCGAATTAGCGTTGGGGACTCTGAATTTTCTAGCGGTTTTACTCAGCGCCCAGTGTGACAGCGCTCAGTAATTGTTTGCGCTCAACCAAGTGTCTAAGTGTCTCGCGAGTAGTATATTCAGTTCAAGTGATAAGCAAACTACACGACGGTATTTAATTTATAATTTTGAGAACAGAAATACTTGGTTAATTAAGAATTAGTGCGGAGACAAGTCTGAGGATTCGGCTGCGTGACAGTGAGCGCGCTTTTAATTTTTGTATACTTACCAACGTGTCCAAGTGGTTAGCGAGTGTTATAGTCGGTTAAAGTAACAAGTCAACTACGCGCCAGTATTTAAATTATAATTTTGGGAAATTAATTACTAATTTTTACTTAAGGTTCAGCGCGACTCTGTAGCTGTGAGCGTCGCAGATATCAGTGTATATTTCTCAATATTCTACAACGCGACCGGCGGTGAACAAGTGTATGCTATGTAAACATCGAGTTCATGCAGTAACGTAAATAAGTAATTTAACATTAATTTGGTTTAACTAATAATACTTATAATTATGTCCGAGCGCCGTTGTTAGCGTCGGGCGTTCCGGAATTAAAAATAATTGTTGAAGATATAAACATCACGCCAGTGTTAAATTAACGATAACGTCATTCATTCCTAGTGCGCCTAAGATTTTCAAGAAAAATTTAAGAAATTCAGTTAACGTAAAGTGTTGTATTTATTGTGCGCTGGTAGTCAAGCCTTTGATTATTATCGATAAATAAAACAGAGTTGAAACTAAATTATTTACAGTAAATTCAGTGTAGTTCCTTTTGCGTAAATATTAATGGTATAATTTCAGTATATTTTGTTCAAGAATTCGGTAATTATCAATTTTTCTAAGATTTTTCTTAAGTAATTATCAAGATTTTTTCTAAGAATTTTTCTAAGAATTGGATTTGCATTTAGAGACAAGAAATTCTTACTATAATTCTTTTTATATTTGCATTACCAGTCCACGTCGAGTGTCTAATAAATATGGTGGAAATTAATTACATTTATTCAAATTTATTCTAGTAGTCCTATCATTTAATAATTAACGTAACCTTTTTATGTGGTTTATAAGTGCGCAGATATAGTTTATTCAACATCGTATACAGTGTTTTGTTTCACAAGTGATGATTAGTAGTCGATGCCGGTTGCGTATTTCCATCTGTCCGCATATAAATTTGACGAATGAGAGAAGAGGATAATAGGACTAAAGAATTCATTCATTGGTGTAGCGTAGTCAGCGAGACACTGACGCCGACAGCTGTCATCGTCTGTCAACGGGCAACGGTCCTCATTGGGGCTCAAGAAATCGATTAGGAAGGGTGGCGATATATAGTACTTCCGGTTTGGTCACACGGAACATTTTTTCCAAGGATTGAGGTTAGGAAATATTTTGTGTTTTACTAGAAGTTATTGATGAAACCAAATCGTGTGTTAAAATTTCACCCTGATCCGACGACGGGTCTTGAAGTTACGTTTTGGGGTGAAAATGGTTTTTATCAATGAATGGACAATGTATACAGACGCACCCTCCCCAATACCCCATCCTTACCCAAGCACCCCTTCCTGCCTACAACCCCCAACCTCAAACCCTCCCTACCTACAACCCCGTTCCCCAACCTTACCTCCAGGCCATCCCATGTCCACCCCAATCCCTAACAGACCCATACCAACCCCAGCCAAATACCACCCAAACCCTTGTCGACGCATTATTGGAATTGTGGAAAACTACATTTCCCGCTCAACCCCCTGTTTACAACCCCCCTCCACAACCCACCCCCGGCCTGTCCTCACCCTCCCACCTATCCCCCCAACCTATCCAACCCACCCCTCCGGTTACCCACCCTAACCCCCCCCATTAATCCTACACCTTGCTCCTCACCTCCCCTCCACCCCCCCCCCCTACCCCTATTCCAAGTGTCGCCTCTACAGAAGTTGCTGGGGAATGTAGCCAGCGGGCTTCTGGGACGCGTAAAATTGATGAAATTTGTTGGATGTGTCATGGCCGAGGCCATTACAGGTATGTGTGCACGAGCACACGGGTCAAGGGTGACCCAGAACAGATCAGCACGTTGGGTGGCAGACCTACGTTTGAGATGACGGTTGAAGGTTGTTACCTATCGTACGTTACGGCTCGTGATCCTACAGCAGCCAAACTTTAATTACGTCTAGGGATACGAGACAACTGCTGTTCTCAATAGCGAATCACCAGTATAACCCCTTAATAAGTAATGAGCACAATAATAAATCTTCATAGGACTGAAGAATAGATACAACAAGCTTATAATATATATATTAAATAAATCTCAATAGCAAACAGATGATTATATGGTCACAATATATTACATTAAAATATCACTGTATCTTCCAGACATTAAATTACAATTATAATAGATATGGCTATGACAGAACAAAATGTATAACTTAACTCCAAGATGTTATCTCTCTGGTTCCCGTTCAGCTACTCAACTCTCGCTCTGTCGCCACCCACATTCTCACCTCCCGTCTGCCTCATCCCAGGATGAGGGATGGAAACTAAGGACTTTTTAATATTATAAACTAATTGGACCACCACTTGTTCTCAAAACACACAAGACTGCAAGTTACATATAATAGTTACTTACAAAATATATAAGTACAATGACACCTGTTTAATTACAGTATATAAAACATTTTCTAACTAAAATAAAGTGACATCTGGAACTTCCAACTGAACAGGTCCAGCTTTCCCGTATCAATCAGGAAATAGACGTGTACAACGCAACCCCGCTCTGGTCTCCACTAACGCTGCCAAACCATACGACAATTTACCCAAAACACAATGTGTGTACATATACATGTAATGATAAAATAAAATAATATTTATTTTAAATTTATATACGTATTCTGCTAGGAGTACGTAACACTTCCACCTCCAAGAAAAAAAATGCAATAGATTGAAGATCAATGGCATTTTTTCAAAGTAAAATGTATGACACTTGAGATTTATGGTATTAATTACACCAAACATGTATAAGTAATAAGAACACATTTCTGGACAAAAATGAAAACACTCCAAATATAGTCTTACATGAAACTCAGAAATTTCAGTCTTATGACTATGTTCTACATATGTGTCACTGGAGTATGCAAATTTATCTCTCCAAGGTACTATCTCATTTATTTCACTTTGTTTTAGATCATATTTCACACTCCTATCTACAACAGTATCATTAGTAGCATGAATAGAATTGTCAATAAAGGTAGCTGCTTTCACACAGTTATCATGGCAATTTAGTTTTTCATATGTTTCTACTATTTCTTCAAGATCAGTTTCATTTTTCCATGTGATTCCTTTTCCACATGGTGAATTTTTCCAAGACAGCCTCGATTTTCCATTACTCCCTTTTTCTGGAGCTGAACTGCTTAACTGAAGCTGACTGGATGTTGAGTAGATTTGGGACTTCTCCTGGGTATGCTTTGACACAGACATCTGCTCATCACTCTTGATCCTCTGTGGAACACATACTCTCGCCCAATGGATACTAAAATTAGAGAAAGTAGCATTAAACCTCACAATTATGCATAAGACTTTCCCATTCATAGAACCTTCCGAAACACAAGACACCGACTTATCAAACCTTTGACCTTCCAACCAAGAAATACAACCCAAGATTAGTGCAAAGACTACCTGATCGAACTGACTCAGATGATCCATAAGGAACACAGAAATCAATTGCCTCATAACTCTGTCATAACGATCAGTGAAAGAAAACAGGCATATGCCTAGGCACCATATCTCAATCATAACTCTCAAGACAAGTTCACACCCTCTGATGGTGAACTTGAACACAACACACACATTCATCAACCGTCTAGTCTTCCAAGAGACTAAATAAAACATACCGAAAACTTTACAACCCTCACCATCACTTCCCAAGTGATTTACGTCTGATGACAACCAATCAACCAAGAGGTTTAAGGGTCTTAACATCTTGAAGATGAACAGCAGGTTACCTGGGAAACGCCCAAGGACAATCTGAAACCCTTCACAATGATTAACTCTAGGTAGGATAACCTTATCCTCCAACTTGAATTGCACACCTGGAGCCTCAAACATCTGCTCCCCAGTATGATTTAATCTTTCACCCACAATATGACTCTGAAAGTCAACACCAATATGACTCTGAAAGTCAACACCAATATGACTCTGAAAGTCAACACCACACTTAAGTGGAACATACACTTTTATCACTCGTGCATCAAAATTAACTGGATCTGAATATAGAGACACTGCTCTAGCATAACTCACCACTTCCTCAGAACTGGATGCACAACCTACTTGAGTAAACTCTCTCTGCTCAACCACAAGGCTTGACAAAGATGTCCCACAGTCCATTACTTCACAAGAAAATGGCTCCTGCAGAATAAAAGTAGATTTCAACATCCTACACACACTCTGACTCAATGTACACAATGAGAAATACTTACTCTACATAGAATAAGAATCACAACTCTGCAACTTAGATCCAAATGCTACTTTACCACTCTTAATGATTTTACCAAAATTTCCTCCCATGACTTCTGGAGTTGCTTGGAGTACTGTCTGCTCACAATCAATAATATCACTACCAAGCTGGGTCACATCCTCACAGACAACTGAAGAGGGAGGCTCAATGGGTCTCCATCTACTCAACAGAAGCTGATCCTCTGGCTGCTTTCCCACACTCTCCAAAACTGGATCTACAGTACAGACTGTCTCCTTGCTTCTCTCTGAAATCTTAGGGTCAGTTCTACTCAAAGCACTTAAATGAAGGGAATCTGAAACGAGCGGGCAAGTAACAGGTAGTTTGACCTGCTCCCCTATTATATCACCTTGACTAGGGTGAGGCGGGGCCTCTACAACGGACTTACTCTCGACAACTGATTCTAAACTTGGAGTGAGCGGGAATACTTCTGCCAACCCGACATCTTGTCCTAAACCATTCACTTGGCTGGAATACAGAGTCGTGGCTTTTAAGTTTCTCTCAACTCCTGGCACAACGTTCGTAGTGAGCGGGCAAGACAATGGTACATGGACATCCTTTCCCAATTTATTGGAATAAAGCAGAGTCATAGTATCAGGCTTACTCTCAACAACTAAATCGGCCACACAGGAATCTGGAACAACCACATCCCACTTCTCCACTGAAGGGGTACTGGTTACTGGAACAAATGCTTGAGTAACAACATCAGAACTGACAACTGGATTTATATTAGTACTGACATCAGCACAGGTAGAAGGGACAAAACCATCTTCTACAACAGGTTCATTCATAGAACTAACTTCAGCACAGGCAGAATAAACATGGTCTGCAACTGGCTGTTTACACAAACGGGGATCAATCTCACCCACAACCTGATTTATGGCCACATCATTACCCAATATAACATCCACACCTGGGATGGGCAACTGTGTACTAACACCCACAGTGCATAAACGTGGTGTAATGGTGGATCTGAAATTAATGTCTATTAGAGGTACAGTTTTACATCCTGCAACACTCTGAAGAACAACAAACTTTCCTGTCTCTTTCTTTTCAACATCAGAAAGAATACTGGATGAAATTATGGTTTGGGAAGCACCTGTATCACGAAGAATAACCACTGGCTTCCACTTCCCATTAATACACAAAACTTCACCTGAAGACATATATGGTGAATACTGTTTCACCCAATTGGGGTTTACAGTTACATGTTTATTAGTAAGTTTATTTTGCACACCTCTGCAATAAATGAGACCAGTTGGTCGTAACTCAGGGTGCAATATAAAACATGAATGAATTCCATGGCCTTTTCTCTTACAATGGGAACAGGACCTTACAGTGGACACACTGGTAGAACCAACTGTAGGTTTAGAAATAACCTTATTATTATTTGACATTCCTGACAATGAAGTAGCAGGGTTAGGTTTTGTAAGAGAAGAGCTCATGGGAGTAACTGGAGTACCAGGAGGAGACTTATACTGATAAGGAGTACGGTGAGCATTAAAATTTACTCTACGACTAGACTTAGGTGAAGTGGCCGTAAACGGGGCCTTAGTCAGCAACTCATGCTCATCCGCGAGCTTTGACAGCTCATCAATATCTGTTACATTCTTTTGTTCTGCCATAAAAGTAGACAACTGGTCTGGAAGACATGACAATACGTCTTCCATTATAAGAAGATTCTTTAGAGCATCAAAATCAGTGACTGCAAGTGACTTTAACCATCTGTTGCAAAAATTCGTCTTCTGACGAGTAAAATCTGCTATTGTCTGATCCTTAATCCTCCTTAGGTTTCTGAACTTTTGCCTGTGTGCCTCTGGATTTAATTGATAAGCATTTAGGATGCTTTTCTTTACAAATTCATAATCAAAGCTATGAGCGTCAGGTAGGGATGTGAAAACCTCCTGACTACGCCCCTTAAATTGAGACTGCATAATGGCTACCCACTGATCCCTTGGCCAGTTCATACTGATGGCAATTTTATAAAAATGTGCAAAGAAAACCTCAGGATCCTCCTCATTGAACTTGGGCAACTCTATATACTTATTCATCCTGATGGGATTATTATCACTATTTATTGAAACATTACTAGTATTTCCATGCCCAGCTGCCATACGCTGTGCTTCAAGCCTGAAGTTAGTGTCAGCCATTTGTTGTTGAATCTCTAATTGCCTAGTTTGTTCCTCGGCTTGTTGCTTCTTTGTGGCTTCTATTTGCAACTGTACCGCAATTTCTAAACGCCTAGTCTCAAGTTCCCTTTGCTGAGCTTCAGCCGCTAATATTCTCTGTTGCTGTTGAGCTTCAATCTCTCTTTGACGAGCTTCAGCCTCTAATATTTTCTGTTCTTTTTGAGCTTCAAGCTCTAATTGGCGAGCTTCTAACTCAAGACTCTTTAACGTCATCTGATCACTCGACTCCTCTCTTAACTCCTCTAGAATTTCTTCATCTAAATCCCCATTCTCAACAAAATGCGTCACAATGACTTTCAATATTTGGGCTTTAACCATTTTATTGTTGGCGGTCAAATCCAACTGATTTGCCATTTGTATTAACTCAGTCTTTTTAAGGTTCTGAATCCCTTCAAAGTCTGGGTGAGCCACCAACGCTGCAACTTTCTCCTCCATCGTTACTAACACTTGGCACTTGATTCACAACAATAATTAAAATAATGGCACTGCACTACACTTCACTGTAAAATTGTCACCACACTGAAAATTCGCTTGGCCTCACTGCACAAACAAAATATATAGGATGACTTACCTCAAAATCGTGAAACGTTGTTACTTGACACACAGGAAGGCTTGCTTGGCACACGGAATAGTTCTTAAGAAACACAGACACTTGACACACTGGTACCTAGGAAGGCAAGGTTAGATTAGCATAGCTAAGTTAAAGTGGGAACTATTTCCCGGCACAGGCCCCCATAACTCTTTGTTACCTATCGTACGTTACGGCTCGTGATCCTACAGCAGCCAAACTTTAATTACGTCTAGGGATACGAGACAACTGCTGTTCTCAATAGCGAATCACCAGTATAACCCCTTAATAAGTAATGAGCACAATAATAAATCTTCATAGGACTGAAGAATAGATACAACAAGCTTATAATATATATATTAAATAAATCTCAATAGCAAACAGATGATTATATGGTCACAATATATCACATTAAAATATCACTGTATCTTCCAGACATTAAATTACAATTATAATAGATATGGCTATGACAGAACAAAATGTATAACTTAACTCCAAGATGTTATCTCTCTGGTTCCCGTTCAGCTACTCAACTCTCGCTCTGTCGCCACCCACATTCTCACCTCCCGTCTGCCTCATCCCAGGATGAGGGATGGAAACTAAGGACTTTTTAACATTATAAACTAATTGAACCACCACTTGTTCTCAAAACACACAAGACTGCAAGTTACATATAATAGTTACTTACAAAATATATAAGTACAATGACACCTGTTTAATTACAGTATATAAAACATTTTCTAACTAAAATAAAGTGACATCTGGAACTTTCAACTGAACAGGTCCAGCTTTCCCGTATCAATCAGGAAATAGACGTGTACAACGCAACCCCGCTCTGGTCTCCACTAACGCTGCCAAACCATACGACAATTTACCCAAAACACAATGTGTGTACATATACATGTAATGATAAAATAAAATAATATTTATTTTAAATTTATATACGTATTCTGCTAGGAGTACGTAACAAAGGTGTGAGATTGACAGTTTTTGTGGACACCGGAAGTCAAGCAACTCTCATTAAAAAGTCAGCCTTCAGCACACTTAAAGAGACACGCCTTAAGCGTTGTGGGAAGCATTTAACAGCAGTTAATGGTCAACATATTAATATCTTGGGCCAGGCCACTCTCAATTTTGAAGTGGGTAAGGGAGAAGCTTACCCACACAATTGCACGGTTGTCGAGAATCTTGCATTTCCTGGTCAGATTTTGTTGGGAATGGATTTTCTGGGACGAGTTAACTTTTCTGTTTGCTCACGAGGGAGCAAGGAAGTGCAGATTGAAGTTGGGCCAGGTAGTTTATCCCATTAAAATGGTAGATCATCCTCCAGTAATTGCTTCCATTAGTAAGAAACAGAAATACAAATGTCACTACCCTAAGTTGTTATTTAAGTCTCTTCCAGACACAGATAAGAAATCATGTGGGTTTAATGCCTTGGTGAAACAATGTTGCCCACCACATTCAGTTAAATTCATTAAAGTATCAGTGGGACGTCACATGGCACCAGGTACCACCCTTCAGGTGGCTGGGAGATGTGACAGGTTGTTGATCCCTCATCATTTGATCACAGTGCTTGATAAAGGCGCCCTTATCCCAGTTGTCAATCTCTCGCACAAAACCTATCGTTTCAGGGCAGGTGATAGGGTGTCTCAGGCTACAATTGTAGAAAATACAGGAATTTTTCAGTATCAAAGCCAGGAGGAGATGACAGCCAACATAGCACAATGTAGTGCGCTTAATCTTACACAAAGTAGTACACAGGGTAAACACAAGACCGAGACAGGAAAAAGTAGTAATATTCAAGAAGTTGATAAGTTAATCTCGGCTCTGGATTTGCAATATGTGCAACAGTCAGATAGGAAACTTTTGAGAGGGATTTTACGTAAATTCCCTAGACTGTTTGCAACAGAAGACGATCAGATCGGGCTTCTGGATAGGATCGAGCATGTTATTTCTACAGGTGACCATCCTCCTATTTACACCCGTCAATGGAGGCTTCCGGAACGGGCGAAGGAAGTAATTAGGGATGAGTGTCAGAAAATGTTGAGACAGGATGTGATAGAGCCTAGTACATCACCATGGTAGTCGCCAGTGGTGCTGGTACGTAAACCGGATGGTAGTTATAGGTTTTGTGTTGACTACCGAAAGATAAACGAAATTACTAAAGGTGATGTGTATCCTTTGCCACGGATACAAGAAATAATAGATCAGTTTGGGGCAGCCTAATACTTGTCTACTCTGGATGCGAAATCTGCTTATTGGGCCATCCAAGTCGCTGAGAAAGATAGAGAGAAGACCGCCTTTTCTGATGGGGTTCATACTTATCAATTCAAGCGGATGCCTTTCGGATTAAAGACAGCGCCTTCATCATTTCAGAGGGCTATCAATTATATACTAAACCCAGTTCTGGGAAGGCACTCATTAGCGTACCTGGATGATGTGGTCATCTATTCCAGGACGTTTGATGAGCACTTACGAGATTTGACTGAGACATTGACACTGTTAGATAAGGTGGGTTTCAAACTCAATGTGGGGAAATGCACTCTGGCATCGCAGAAATTCAAGTTTCTGGGATTCCAGATGAGCACAGACGGTATCCGACCTGACCCCGACTCCTGTCGTGCCATTGCTGACATGCCTACACCTTAGACAGCAAAGGATGTTCGAAGGTTTCTGGGGGCAGCCGGATATTTCCGTCGCCACATTGAGGGTTTTGCAATTACAACAGCACCGTTAACTGAGCTTACTAAGAAAATTTTTAAATTCGTTTGGAAACCTGAGCATGATGACGCTTATGCACCTAGATGGTGGGGCCCTTACCGAGTAATTGAAAGAAAAGGTCCGGTTAATTTTGTTATTAAAGGTATTTTTGAAGACCAAGTTGAGAGAACGATTCACATTAATAAGTTAAAACCTTAACACGCGAGAGAGGAACTAGAGCTGCCTTCAGCAAGTCAAATTCCTGACCTGTCTAATGATCCAAGTGCTGAGTCAGATGATGAGGATAACCTTCTGTCAGATGTCATCAGTAGTCAAGTTCAATCTTGTCACCCCATGGTAACAAGGTCGCGAGCTGTACAGTAAATTGTTAATGATCTCCCATAGTCAGGTTTAGAAATTCCATAATAATTATCCTGTAGAGGCACTGGTGTGTATTTACTGATGTACATGACTCAGGTAGCATACTTGCCTTGCTCTGGGGTTTCCAACTTCCTATACCGCAGAGTAATATCCATGCTTCCGCCATTTGTTGTTGACTGTCTTTCTCAGGTCTGATGGTACACCAGTTCCAGCCTCCCAGTCACACGTGAACCAAGGATCGAGATCAGCAGGTCTGGGGACGACCCACCTGGCTGATAAGATCGGGGTCTGAGGCACGTTACATAAAGTCCTCCCCCCTTGTACCCGGTAACTCGTCAATTGGTTATCCGGAAGGGGTGACTGGCGTACAGTCACCCGGCCGACACCTCCCGTCACTAACGAGGGTGTCCCAGTCCAGCCATGCTGTCTTCACGGAGCAGAGTCCAGTCACCATCACAACCGTGGGCAAGCTGTCTCAAGGTCACCAACCAAGCCCACCAGCCGCGTAGTCAAGACTGCGGGAAAACCGGAAGTGGAAGACGAGTGGTCTATGAAGAAGAACGCTAATTGCAACGACTTGTCAGCTCTCTCAAAACCTGCGGTTGCGTCGTCTGTGGAACACAAAGAGGGAACGCGGTGGTCCCGGGTCCCGAGCACTACCCCTACAGAGTGCTGCTGAATCGCCAGAAGAGGTACAACCCTGTACATCGGCCCAAGCTCAGCTACACGAGGGGTTGCACGGAAAGGTTACCGGCCCAGTAGTACCGGGATAACAAGTAAACGCCGGTAGATGGCGTCGCCCAGGAGCTGAGGCAGGGCCCACCTGTCCTGTCACCATGCCACCCTCTTCAACGCCACTCGAACCTCACTACCAACGCGAGACATCGTGACACGTCGAAGCTGTGCTCTACTGTGGCAGCCAGGGTTAACAACAATCCATCAAGACTGTTTGGGGAGCGATAAGAAGAGGTGAACCCGGGTTCCTGTTAGCGGGGTCCACCTGAGCTGACAGCCGCCAGCTGTCAGCTGTCACTCAAGTCAGGTGCGGGTAGTACGAGACCCCCTGTACTGTCCGTAGTTGGCCGAGGCCGGGAATGGAACTTCCAGACGACCAGGATCTTCAAGCAACATGAGGTAGTCGCCGGAATCTACAGCAACGAAATGTCAACAGGAACGAACGATAGAAGATATTTATAGAAAAGTTTCATATAAAAATAAATCCTATTAATATAGTAAACTGTGTTAACTCGGAACAGTTAGTTCAACTTTTTTAATTTTCCATATGATAGTAAGCACCTATACACCTTCGGAAAATTCTCTGGACCAGTATTAAATGTTGAAAACTAGAACTAGTGAAATAGAGAAATAAATCTAGAAAGTGAACATCTAGAAAATTGTTACTAGAAAATGACCCTGTCTCTAGATAAGTTGTATGAGTAAACTGGTTTGAGAACCATCTAGTAGGATCTCTAGAATCGTGGATCAGTGGGGAACTTTATCTAGATTTTTCTAGACCCTAGATACTGATAGTTATATAAATATATTTTTTAATTTTTTTTTGAGGTTTACTGAACAATAAGGGTGTGGTACACAGTCTGAAAAATGTGTTCACCCGCTGTTGTTGTGGACTTGAGTATGAACTCTGGGACATTGGGAGTTGAGGAACTTATATCCAGTGTGTTGTTGTTGGTTAAGAGACATGTCTGTGGACATTGAATTTTTTTAATAAAAAATGTTTTTGTGTCTTTTCTTTAGATTTTAAGATTGGGATGCGCTGTGGTGGACAGTTGTCACAGAGTTGTTGTGGAACACTAGGCCCCTGAGACGTAGTGTTCTTCGATTTTGATGTAATTATTTTTTTTAATTTTTTTTTAATGATATTGATTTTTTTAATGTTTCTGGGTGATGTGTCTGATCTTTATTCTAGGTGGAATACTGGGATAGCTGAAGGCTCTCAGCTGATTTTAGCTAGTTAGTAATTGTTAGGTTTGGATTTCTCCAGTTATTTGTTACTATATCAAGACAGGTATAGGATGTTTTATCTTCCAGGTAGTTGGAAGGGTAGAGGGCTGCACCCAAGTGGACAGCCAGGATTATAGGGGCGGTCTCTGTCCTTATGTTTTATGTATTATTACTGTGTTTGTTATGTATTTATACATCCTGGGACATTGGGAGTTGAGGAACTTATATCCAGTATGTTGTTGTTGGTTAAGAGACATGTCTGTGGACATTGAATTTTCCAGCATTGTCCCATGTCCCAGCATTGACATGCTGGGACACCTTTTAGGGGTGCCATTTTTAGTTTTGGAGGATTGTATGGAATTAGCTAGGATTAGATAAGTATTTCTGTTGTTTTGAAGCATTGGGTCATTTATTGTTGAGTTAAATGTTGTTTTTGGAGTTAATGATTATGATAGGGCAGGGTTCTGGATAAGAATTTTGTGCCTTAAACTTCTTTACACACAAATTTCTTAATTTCCGAAGAGGGGGAGTTGTAATGGTATATGCACACCATAGCCCCTTTCCCCTTCTCTCGCTTGCCTACTCTCCCTTGGGTCATTTCTGTCTTTTGTCACGGGGGTCATAAACAGCTTGAAGCCGCTTGCTCCCCCTCTCTCCTGTCCTTCGGGCCAGTGACGAATTTGGGTATATTACCCCCAGGGCTAATAAACTTGTGATCTCAAGTTTCACGTTGGTGCCCAGCCAGGAAAGTCGTTGGTGTCTTCCCAGTTTTTGGAGTTTTCTGTCAAGAGGAATTGATCCTTATGGTCAAGCCTGATCCGGATTGGTTAAAGACATGTAGGCCTGGGGAGGCGAGGCCTCACAGGGTAGTGCCTGCCCATGCCATTGGCCCGGTTTCTAGAGCGCCTCATTCACTGGTGAGCGTTTTCAATAAAGAAAAGTTTAGTGTGTCTGGGGACCTCGGCTGAGGTACATACAGGTCAACTGACCTGTGGGCAGCCAATCAACATCCTTTGGCAAGCAGCAGTATTGAAGGTATAGTGCTCTTCAGTTCATGTCCATAGTAAATATCCATTGTGCCTCTAGGGGAATAGAATAGGGGATATGTTCAAATTGTCTTAATTTACATGGTTCATAAAATAAATTGTATAACTTGTTCAGTGGTATTCACTTAACTCCCCTTTGATATAGTTTTGCTACTTGTCGTTTTTGTGTGTTGAATTGGAAACCCCCCCATGTTCTCCTACAGTTAATAGATACTAAAGTTGCCCTTGGATTTTAAATACGTAACATAAATTAAACGAACTAATTTTCCCAAAAATTTAATACTGAAATTCATACTACCCTTTGAGTTCCCTGATTATTGAGTCCCTTCCTTCCTAGGCTCTCAATAATTTTAGACACATTCATTTATGTTTGGAAGGTGGTGGCAGTGTTTAATGTTTTTTTTTTATTTTATAATTAGTAATAAATTAATAACCCCTATCTTTGTTATGTCCTCCTCATTTTATATTCCGTTTATATTCGTGACCGTCCAGTGAGGGGTCATACTGGACTGTAACAGAGTTAAGCTGGGGTATTGAACGAAGAGAGAGCCGTTCACAGAGTACAGAGAAGGGTTACCATTAAAAGGTTCAGGGTGATAACAAAAGGGACATTGAGGGTTATTACATATGGTTCATCTATCTCTCAGTCTACCTATCCATCTATCTAACCACCTATCTATCCATCTATTTAAAAATAAATTCACCAATCCATGTTCCCATTTTGCCTTCGCATATCCATCTATCCGATTATGCACCCATTCATCTATCATTCTCTCAATATGTCTATTCATGTATCGATCCATCTAACTTACCATCTATCCATCTTTTTGTCAATCTATCCACATTATATATATATTCTGGGTTAGGGCTTCTATCCCTCTAACTATTTTCTTAGCATCAGGGCTTAATTGAAATAGGAGTTCTCCAAAACTCATTTTCGTACTTTTGAGGTGAAGAAAAGAAGTGATTTACTATAGAGTGTTTTACACTTATTTATATAATTTGCACAACGTTTCGAACCTCCATGGTTCATTCTCAAGTGAACAGATCTTACAATACTAGTTGATTTTATACCCGCACTGGGTCAGGTGATAATACAATAAAGGTGAAAACATGGGGGGATACATAAGGGATAAATGTGAGGTGAAACATAGAGGCTGCAGAAGGCTTATTGGCCCATACGAGGCAGCTCCTATCTAAACACAAAGATTAATCCAGTGTAATTGGCCTATTATGTTGGACATTGTCTTCTGTGTTGGCATCGATATGTTCTTGTCTTGTCCTTACTCTCATGGTGGGTAGAGTAAATAGTTCCGTGATTTGGGTGTTCATGGTAGGTCGCTCTATTCTTATGTATAGTATAAGTGATGTGTCTCGTCCTCTGTTGAGGGATGTTGAGGAGCCTGGTCCTGGCTTCTGGTCTCCTGATGAACAGTTCCCACACACACACAGGTTCCTCCGTCGCCCTCGTGGTAATGCGTCCTCGCCATGCTCACATTCAACAGCTACTGCCTTCCTCCTCCTATTCTCTGGGGTACTGGAGACAGATACCTCCGTCGTCGTCCTCCACACTCACTGGCACTGTCGACTCCTCACAGTCCAGCACAGCTTCCCCTCGCCTTAACTGCCTGTAGATTTGTGCCCGGCCCCAGCTTCTCGTTTGATGTGTAAGACGTGGTCCTCTAGTGGGCGTCTCAGACGTCACCAGCAAAACGTTCCCTCTGCTGCAGACTCTTGATAGAGCTCTTTTCTCTCTAATCCGGCCCGTCCTTGCTTCTGGGCACTCCACGGAAGTTGGATGGCATCTCAGACTGTCTGCAGAATCGAAGCGAAGCTTAAATCTACTTGTAAGGGATCTCTAGATCCGGAGCTCAACTGAGCGCGTCTTACCTCTTTGACAGCTCGTGATGTACTCTTCCCGCCCAGGCACCAATCGCCCCAAGCCCTCCACCTCGTGACGTCACACCGCCTGAGGGCTCTCGTCTTTGGTCACCTCTGGCACGTGACCTCCCCTGGCCAATCAGGTGCCGGGAAGCGTCAGGACGTCTTGGCGGGAAACAGGATGGCTCGACACCGTCCTGTGCCTCAAAAGGCGTAACCCTTCGCATTTTCAAACTTAGCTGGCCACTTTTCAGCCAGCAATATCACGCTCCACGCTTTCCCACACATGAAAATGTTCCCTGAACATTTGGGAATACTTAGGCTACGGAGATATGACTCTTCTAAGCGGGGAAGGAAGAAATAATGGGGTGGACACTGTCACAATATATATATATATATATATATATATATATATATATATATATGTATATATATATATATATATATATATATATATATATATATATATATATATATATATATATATATATATATATATATATGTATATATATATATATATATATATATATATATATATATATATATATATATATATGTATATATATGTATATATATGTATATATATGTATATATATATATATATATATATATATGCGGAAAATCCACAGAGAAATATGAAATGAGGTGAACGTTTCGGCTTTGTTAAAGCCTCGTCATTCTAAGCTATACCTGTTTTTGGTTAATTACACCTGACCAACCCTAGGGATGGGTTGGTCAGGTGTCGGCCTATATATCCTCCCCCTTCTCCCTTCTCCTTAGTCAGTCTGGTGTTGACAAAGGCTTTAACAAAGCCGAAACGTTCACCTCATTTCATATTTCTCTGTGGATTTTCCGCATAAAATGATCAGTGTTTTGTGATCGTCAATTGCATATATATATATATATATATATATATATATATATATATATATATATATATATATATATATATATATATATATATATATATATATATATATATATATATATATATATATATATGTATATTGCGTTGGTGATCGGCTGTTTCAAAAGCTGAAGGCAGGGCCTCGTCACATAACAAAAAAAAAAAGAAGTTTGTCCTTTCGTCTGTGGTAAGGTAATGGGAAGACACACAAACACAAAGTATATAAACAATGAAATTTTAATTACTCAAGAAAACAAGACATGAATAAAGACAATCTCATAAAATTCAAGACAAGTCAGCAAACAAAATAACATGAATAATAACTGGCAATGAAAAGTTACTCTAAGACCAGAATGCACGTTATAGTGATAGCAATATAAATTAAATAAGTGAGGTGCTGGAATACTGGCTTCAAGCTGCCACCTCCCTTAGTACACGAAAGTCAAGGCTTAGTCTACTAGTGAGAAATGTCAACTCCAAGGAGCACAGAGATATTCTGACGAGTACGGCGTGCTGCTGCCCAGACGACGACTCTTGGTGGTGGCGTGAGTGCAGGTGCGGCGAGACACCAGCCAATCAGCAACAGGCAGGCGGAGTATGAGCAGTTTGGTGGTTATGGCGGCTGTAGCCGGTGTCGGGGTGTGCATGGTACGATTTGCTTCCTGGGCAAAACGTTTGGCGATACTGGTGGACGTATCTTCTATATAGTATCTTGTACTTGAACGACGTAATGATGTAGGGAAGAGCAGGCTCAATCTCTCTTGAAAGAGATTATCGTCACAATATATATATATATAAATATATATATATAGATATATATATATATATATATATATATATATATATATATATATATATATATATATATATATATATATATATATATATATATATATATGTATATATATATATATATATATATATATATATATATATATATAATATATATATTTATATATGTCGTACCTAATAGCCAGAACGCACTTCTCAGCCTACTATTCAAGGCCCGATTTGCCTAATAAGCCAAGTTTTCATGAATTAATGTTTTTTCGTCTACCTAACCTACCTAACCTAACCTAACCTAGCTTTTTTTGGCTACCTAACCTAACCTTACCTATAAATATAGGTTAGGTTAGGTTAGGTAGGGTTGGTTAGGTTCGGTCATATATCTAAGTTAATTTTAACTCCAATAAAAAAAAATTGACCTCATACATAGAGAAAAGGGCTGCTTTATCATTTCATAAGAAAAAAATTATAGTAAATATATTAATTCAGGAAAACTTGGCTTATTAGGCAAATCGGGCCTTGAATAGTAGGCTGAGAAGTGAGTTCTGGCTACTAGGTACGACATATATATTGATATATATATATATTGATATATATATATATATATATATATATTTATATATATATATATATATATATATATATATATATATATATATATATATATATATATATATATATATATATATATATATATATATATATATGTCGTACCTAGTAGCCAGAACGCACTTTTCAGCCTACTATGCAAGGCCCGATTTGCCTAATAAGCCTAGTTTTCATGAATTAATGATTTTTCGACTACCTAACCTAACCTAACCTGACTTTTTCGGCTACCTAACGTAACCTAACTTATAAATATAGGTTAGGTTAGGTTAGGTAGGGTTGGTTAGGTTCGGTCATATATCTACATTAATTTTAAGTCCAATAAAAAAAAATTGACCTCATACATAATGAAATGGGTAGCTTTATCATTTCATAAGAAAAAAATTAGAGAAAATATAATAATTCAGGGAAACTTGGCTTATTAGGCAAATCGGGCCTTGCATAGTAGGCTGAAAAGTGCGTTCTGGCTACTAGGTACGACATATATATATATATATATGTCGTACCTAGTAGCCAGAACGCGCTTTTCAGCCTACTATGCAAGGCCCGATTTGCCTAGTAAGCCAAGTTTTCATGAATTAATGTTTTTTCGACTACCTAACCTACCTAACCTAAGCTAACCTAACTTTTTCGGCTACCTAACCCAACCTAACCTATGAACATAGGTTAGGTAGGGTTGGTTAGGTTCGGTCATATATCTACATTAATTTTAACGCCCATAAAAAAAAGTTGACGTCATACATAATGAAATGGGTAGCTTTATCATTTCATATGAAAAAAATTAGAGAAAATATATTAATTCAGGAAAACTTGGCTTATTAGGCAAATCGGGCCTTGCATAGTAGGCCGAGAAGTGCGTTCTGGCTACTAGGTACGACATATATATATATATATATATATATATATATATATATATATATATATATATATATATATATATATATATATATATATATATATATATTGTGACGATAATCTCCTTCAAGAGATTGAGCCTGCTCTTCCCTCCAAAAATACGTCGCTACAAATCTATAAAACTACTATGGAAGAAATATCCAACAACGACAACAACATCTCCAAGGTTTGCCAGAGAGCAAAACGTATGCAGCCAGGAACACCTGCTCCACCTCAAACCGCCAAACTACCTGTCTTTTCGCCTGCTCCTCGCTGATTGGCTGCGGGTTCCAGCTGCAACTGCACTCCACTCACCATACTACTTGATGTCTGGGGCCGCCACGACCTCAGTCTTCAGAATATTCAGTGCTTTCATAAGGTTAACACGTCTTCTTGGTAGACTAAGCTGTGGCTTACGTGTACTAAGAGAGGTGATAGCTTAAAGCCAATATTCCTGCACCTCTCATTTGATTGTATATTGCACAGCTGGTTATTACTCACTTGTCTTAACGTAACTTTTCATTTTGCCATTTGATTATTCTTATTACTTTGATTGATTGATTTTATTATACGAATTTGTATGTCCATTTTATTCATGTTTTGCTTTCTTTAACGTAATTAAAATTTCATTGTTAAAATTTACTTGTGTTTTGTGTGTCTTCTCCTTACCTTACCACAGACGAAGTTCCAGAATTTCTATTTTTTTTGTTTCTATGTGACGAAGCCATACCCCTAGCATTGAACAGCCGAACACCAACGCGTTACCGTCACATATTATATGGGGGCCTGTCCTAGGAGCTTCACTCAGGTACTGGTGCCAAGTGGTAATTTATGGTAAGCGTATTTAACTTTGTTAACGTAGCTTTTACTATTTTTCATATTCAATTTCATTTTTTATATGGTGCGGTGTATTGTGCATTACGAGAGTAGCATATGGTGAAGGTGAGACAACTTTGGATTACGTGGTGACTGTAGGCCGCAGTCATACTCTTAATTGGTCATCTCTCCCTCCGTGTTATTACTCGTGTTTACCATCTTTGTCCCTTGGATATTTCTCATTTTTGACAGATCATCATATTGGTACCCTGGTACTGTGGTCTGCCCCGGGTCAAGTGCACCCAATCTTCTGCAATCTGACTGTAGGAGGACAAAGAGGGCCATAGTTCCTCTAGCTCGAACTTTAGTTGCTGAATTGGGACCTCAGCAGCAGTTCTCGTCACCAGTTGACACCTCGCACCCCTACACGTCAGTCAGAGATGATGATACATACAACGGTAGGGAATTAGCATACTTTTTCAGAGCACAAAAGTTCGCTAATTCTGTAAGTATCATATTAAATTACAGTAGGAAAAACTTGCTTTATGTCCTATAGAGACTCGGCAAGGTATGCCTACATCCTTGGACTACCAATTTTACTTTTGAGGCAATTAACTGTTTCATTTGTTTTCGAAACTCTGTTTCATTTGTTAGTAGGATTTTCTTGCCCTTATCCTCTTACATGAGTACCGGGTACAAGATTTCCTGCGCCCTTGATTTAAATTAATCATTTAACATCTTGTACTTAACTTTAATTGTTAAAGATCCCACAGGATAGGTACCAGTTGCCACGTTGTCCTGTTTCTGACATTCACTATAACTGAATATTCGTTGTACATTTATTTGCTAATTTCACCATATTTCGTCTCCAAGCTTTCCGTGCAGATCCAGCAGGTGCAATAGGGACTTTAAGTCATGCCAAGAAGACTGAATTACAAACTCTTGCACATGAGTATAAACTAACAGTTCCCTACCAAGCCAACAAGAGTGAAATACACAACCTCTTGCTGGATCATTTCTTAGAGCAAGGTAAGATAGACTCTGAAACTCATGAAACTTACTATATTGCAGATAAAACTGATTTGGCAATGATGAAACTCAAACTAGAGCTGGCCAAGATTGAACGCGAGCAGCAAAGGGAAGCCCTCGAACAACAAGAACGAGCAGCTGCCATACGAAGAGAAGAACAAGAACGAGAAATCGCCCTCAAGGAACGTGAAACTGCCTTGAGGAGGGAAGAACACGAACGTGAGGCTGCCTTGAGGAAGGAAGAACACGAACGAGAAATCGCCCTCAAGGAACGTGAACTCGCCCTCCAGGAACGTGAGGTTGCAATGCTCCAGGAGCGGGAACGCGTACAGCTTGAAACAAAACGACGCGAGTTGGAGATGCAACGTGAACATGACAAGCAACAAGCGACTCTGGCTCTAGAGTGTCGTCAACGAGAATACACGTTGGAAACTTCACACCTCGCTCAACGCCAGCAAGCTACTGCCAATCTTCCCGTCAGTTTTAATATATCACATGCAAGTAAGTTAATGCCATCCTTTGTAGAAGCAGAAGTTGATGTGTTTTTCACCACCTTTGAAACCCTTGCTAATCAACTCAGTTGGCCTGTCGACCAATGGGCCACACTTCTCAGAGTCCATCTTACAGGTAGAGCAGCAGTCACACTCAGTACTCTGGCGTCTGAGAATGACTACCAGACGCTGAATCAAGCAGTGTTGGACGCCTACCTCCTCTCCACCGAAAGCTATAGAAGGAAATTCCGTGACCACCTGAAGGCAAGTACCACTACCTTCCTCGAGTTTGCTAACACAAAACGGAGATATTTTATGAAATGGCTGGAAGCAGCACATGTCTCTACTTTTACAGAACTCGTCAACCTGATGCTAGTTGAAGAATTCTTGAGGCGTGTGCCGCCTCCTGTCCGTCTCTACTTAGCAGATAAAGAAGAAACCGACTACCTGAAGTGTGCTAAGTCGGCTGACACTTACAGCCTCATCCACCGGCTGACACCAGAACCATCCTCCAGTAAGAAGTCGTGGTCCAGTTACGAGAAAGTGAGCACCGATCAAGCTGGCTCGCAATTGTACTGCAAGTATTGTAGACTCTATGGACATACCATAGACAAGTGTGGTAAGTCTCAATACAAGGGAACCACTGACCCACAGAAACCCAAACCAACTCCTCCTAAGTCCGGTAAGCCTGTGATGAATGTTGGTGTTAATGTTAATGTTCTTTCTCTTTTCAGTAACCACCTGTATACTGGAACTGTCTCTGCCAACGGTTCAAATCCGGAGGGACGTTTCAAATTGAAGATCTTGAGGGACACAGCGGCTCTTCAATCGATCATCTTGAAGTCGGCTGTGCCCAACATCGCCTACACCGGAGAAACTGTCTTCATCACTGACCTCACTGCTACCACTCCATACCCTCTCGCCAGAGTCCACCTGGATTGTCCCTACGTGAACGGAGAAGTCCAAGTCGCCGTCAGGGAAAAGCCTTTTCCCATGCCTGGAGTGCAACTTCTCCTAGGCAACGACTTGGCAAAAGACCTGCAACCAACCAACCTGATCGTCATGGACAAACCCCAGGTGTGTAACTCTGTGCCAAGTAACCCTATTCTAGCGTATGTTCCAGCAGAGGTTCAAGAGAGTGATGAAGTTTCTCCTCCGGTTCTCGTGACCACCCGTGCACAAGCCGCACGTCCACAGCCAGCTGACTCTACTGCTACCGCTGTCCCTCAAGACCCTCAGAAACTACCCCCGCATCTGACCAAGTTGGAGTTCCGTAAGTTGCAGAGGGAAGATCTTACTTTAACACCATTGTTTTTCCAGGCTGAGACTCAACCCGACAGTATTCCTGGGTTCTTCCTAGAGAACGACTTGCTCTACCGCAGATATAGACCCAGTAAACTGAAGGAGGAGGACGATTGGGCCAACATCGAACAACTTGTGATTCCTACGAGACTGCGGCCCACTATTCTACACCTGGCCCACGGAGCACTCTCCCACTACGGCTTCAACAAGACTTACCATGGAATTCGTCAAAACTACTACTGGCCAGGTATCGTAAATAGCGTCAAACAGTACGTAAAACAGTGTCATACATGTCAGATGACAGGCAAACCGAACATCTCCATTCCCAGAGCGCCACTGATTCCCATACAGGTGCCTGCGGAACCTTTCCACAGACTCATAATAGACTGTGTTGGTCCTTTACCTCGGACCAGTTCAGGTAACGCCTATATCTTAACCATCCTGTGTCCTACCACCAGATTTCCAATAGCAGTTCCAGTGAAGAACATCATGGCTGCTACGGTTATAAAACATCTATTTAAGATCTTCACTCAATACGGATTTCCCAGGGAGATTCAGAGCGACTGTGGTACCAACTTCACCAGTGATCTCTTCAAAAGGACTCTGGAGGAGTTCAACATCAAACAGGTATTGTCCAGCCCCTATCATCCTGCTTCACAGGGTTCTCTTGAAAGTAGTCATCAGACTATCAAAGCACTCTTGAAAAAGTTTTGTAGTGAAACCTCTAAGGATTGGGATAAGCAAATCGACCTTATAATGTGTATTTACAGAAGTCTTCCCAATGAGTCCCTAGGAGTATCTCCTTATGAGATGCTCTACGGCCGTAAGTGCCGTACTCCCCTTAAGGCTTTCAAAGACTCTCTCCGAGATGCCACCTTCAGTGAGCATCAGAATGTGCCCCAGTTTCTTCAAAACCTTCAACACATTCTAGAGAGAGTCCACTGCTTTGCCCATGATAATCTATTGAAAGCCCAGGAGAGGATGAAGACTCATTATGACCAGACCAGCAAAGTAAAAAAATTTAAGCCGGGAGACTTCATCCTAGCATACTTCCCTATCCCAGGTTCACCTTTACAAAACAGGTTTTCAGGACCCTACTGCGTCAAAGAGTGCAGAAATAACAACAACTACGTTATAGAGACTCCAGATAGGCGGCGGAAGACCCAGCTGTGCCACGTCAACCTCCTGAAGCAATATAATGGTACTCCTCCCACTGTCCTGATTAACTGTTCTACCTTCACAGAACCCTACATCCACAGTGAGACATTCCCAGCTTCTTCTCCCGAAAGCACTGACAAGGAGTCAGCGCTTTCTAATTCCGAAATCCTTAATGATCTTCCCAAATACTTTCAGGATAATAATAGTGCTCCTTTGCCATATTCTAATTCCACTCTCACCTCGTCATATAAGCCCTTCATCCTCCATGTCGACGCCAGTGGTACCGACGTTGGTGGTGTCGTGATGCAGCAACGAGGCGAGGAGAATACACCTGTCGGCGACTACTGCTACAAGGAACTACGGAACAATTGGCAAGGAGCTACTCTTCATCATCCTGAAGCTCCAGCACTTCACTCCATACCTGAAAAGTGCTCGGTCTACCATCAACACGGACCATACCACCCTACACCTCCTGCAGCACGCCCACTTCTCATCTCAACGTCTTCTACTATGGGCTTGCTAACTGCAGAAATTCAACCTGGAGACACGCTATACCAAGATTCCGACAACACCATAGCCTATGCCCTCTCCAGAGTTTATGAAGTAGAAGCGACTCCATCTATTACTCCACCACATAACGACGTACTTCTTCCAGAACCGCAGGCTTCGGGGGAGAGTTGTGACGATAATCTTCTTCAAGAGATTGAGCCTGCTCTTCCCTCCAAAAATACGTCGCTACAAATCTATAAAACTACTATGGAAGAAATATCCAACAACGACAACAACATCTCCAAGGTTTGCCAGAGAGCAAAACGTATGCAGCCAGGAACACCTGCTCCACCTCAAACCGCCAAACTACCTGTCTTGTCGCCTGCTCCTCGCTGATTGGCTGCGGGTTCCAGCTGCAACTGCACTCCACCCACCATACTACTTGATGTCTGGGGCCGCCACGACCTCAGTCTTCAGAATATTCAGTGCTTTCATAAGGTTAACACGTCTTCTTGGTAGACTAAGCTGTGGCTTACGTGTACTAAGAGAGGTGATAGCTTAAAGCCAATATTCCTGCACCTCTCATTTGATTGTATATTGCACAGCTTGTTATTACTCACTTGTCTTAACGTAACTTTTCATTTTGTCATTTGATTATTCTTATTACTTTGATTGATTGATTTTATTATACGAATTTGTATGTCCATTTTATTCATGTTTTGCTTTCTTTAATGTAATTAAAATTTCATTGTTAAAATTTACTTGTGTTTTGTGTGTCTTCTCCTTACCTTACCACAGACGAAGTTCCAGAATTTCTATTTTTTTTGTTTCTATGTGACGAAGCCATACCCCTAGCTTTGAACAGCCGAACACCAACGCATTACCGTCACAATATATATATATATATATATATATATATATATATATATATATATATATATATATATATATATATATATATATATACATATATATATATATATATATATATATATATATATATATATATATATATATATATATATATATAAATATATATATAGGGGGGTACCACCACTGGTGCAATTATAGGGACCCACAGCCTCAGAGAAGGGAACACAGAGCACTCAGGGAAAAACTTGACATTTAACTCTAAATACGAAAGAGTGTTCACTTCTCCTACCACCCCCCTTTTTTTATTTATTATGATGTACACTTTATTATGCAAGGTTATACAGTTACATATCTGATTTTATACAAAAAATAAACATTAAGAGGACACAAGAAAAAGTTCGCTTCCTAGAGGCTGTAGATTTCCTCGAACTCCTCCGACGCCGGGCAGGAACCGAGGATGCAGCGGGCATTTCCCCTCTGGATCGCGACACTGAGGCGCTGAAAGAGAAAACTTGCTGCTCTAGGGTCTCTTGTGGTGTCAATGAGCTTGGAACCAAGATCCTTAAGAAACCTTCTTGCACTCTCACCCCATGGGCCTAGGGTCTCAGACACTATTGGAACGAAATTGTATATATATATATATATATATATATATATATATATATATATATATATATATATATATATATATATATATATATATATTGTGACGGTAAAGTGTTGGTGTTTGACTGTTTCAAAAGCTGGGGGCAGTGCCTCGTCACATCACAAAAAAAAAGAGAGAAAAGTTTGTCCTTTCGTCTGTGGTAAGGTAATGGGAAGACACACAAAACACAAGTATATAAACAATGAAATTGTAATTACTCTAGAAAACAAGATATGAATAAAGGCAACCTCATAAAATGCAGGACAAGTCTACAAACAAAATAACATGAATAATCACTGGCAAATGAAAAGTTACGCTAAGACAAGTAAGTTACAGTGATAGCAAAATAAAATATGTAATGGGTGCTGGAATACTGGCTTCAAGCTGCCACCTCCCTTAGTACAGGAAAGCCAAGGCTTAGTCTACCAGCGAGAGATGTCAACTTCATGGAGCACAAAGATATTCTGACGAGTCTGGCGCGCTGCAGCCCAGACGTCGACTTGTGGTGGTGGCGGAGTGCAGGTGCGACGAGACACCAGCCAATCAGCAAAAGGCAGGCAGAGGATGAACAGTTTGCTGGTTATGGCGGGCTGTGGCCAGGTGTTGGGGTGTGCAGGGTATGATTTGCTCTCTGGGCAAAACGTTTGGCGATACTGGTGGACGTATCTTCTATATAGTATCTTGTACTTTGACGTAATGATGTAGGGAAGAGCAGGCTCAATCTCTCTTGAAAGAGATTATCGTCACAACTCTCCCCCGAAGCCTGCGGTTCTGGAAGAAGTTACGTCTTCATGTGGTGGAGTAATAGTTGGAGTTACTTCTACTTCATAGACTCTGGAGAGAGCGTCGGCTATGATGTTGTCAGAACCCTTGATATAGCGGATCTCCAGGTTGAAATCTTGCAGATATAAAGCCTATCGTAGAAGACGCTGGTTATGGAATTGGGCTTGATGTAAGAAGCGGAGAGGATTGTGGTCTGAGAAGATGGTGGTAGACCTGGCACCTTGTAGGTATGGAGCAAAGTGCTGGAGATTCAGGACGATGGAGAGTAGCTCCTTTTCAAAAGTGCTGTAGTTCCTCTGGTGGGGTTTCAACTTGTAGCTGTAGTAGCTGACAAGTAGAACCTCCTCGCCTCGTTGCTGCATCAGGACACCACCGATGCCGGTACCACTGGCGTCGACATGAAGGACGAAAGGCTTGGTGATATCTGGCGAGGCGAGAATGGGATTAGAACAGAGGAGGAATTTGAGTTGTTCGAAAGCAACGGTTTGCTGCATGGTCCAATTATACCGTTGCTTGGGACTGGTTAAAGTGATTAATGGTGTGGCGACTGTACTAAAATTTCTCACAAACCTACGGTAGTAGGAGGCAAGACCAAGGAAGCGCAGGAGCTGCTTCCTGGTGGTAGGCTGTGGATAATGTTGGATGGCTTGGGTGTGTGTGTCTAACGGAGCTAGGCTGCCACTCCCAATTACATGACCCAGATAACGCACTTTACCTTTGGCGAAGGTGGACTTGCCCAGGTTGATGGTGAGGCCGGCAGTCAGGAGCTTGGCGAACAGTCGTTGCAAAAAATGTTTAAATATGCTTAGGAAAGGTGAGTGTCGATTTGGATCAACATGTAGGTTTTTCCATCCTGACATGTGTCAAACCTCACTGGAGGACAGAAAATGCTATGACCTCAGCTGCCCACACTTTCACGTGAAAGGCACGGAACGCTACATAAAGAGTGGCAAGCAAGATAATGAATTTGGAGGAAACTCTATAAATTTTTTATACCAGACCGGCAGAGAATTCAAAAGGAGCAGCATGGAGAGTGTATGGAATTGGATGCCAGATCCACTTGCATTCCAGAATTACAGATACAATTACCCACCGAAAGGGAACTACAACTACGACAGACAACTGCCCTACAACAATCAGTACTGGTCAGAACAAACTCATTATGTCCACGAATAATGGACTTGCCGAAAAAGTCTCCCATTCAAACTATCACTAATAGAGTAACCTCATTCATCTTTGCCAACATACAAGGACTGAAAACAAGAACAAACAACAAAGTACAGTTCATAAATGGCCTCCTCACGGAGTCAAATGCAGTATTTGGAGCTTTCACAGAAACCCATGCAGGGGAATTGTTGGACAGTGAGATCTGGATTCCAGGATATAACCTATACAGGTGCGATAGGAAAATTAGGTCACATGGAGGAGTGGGTCTGTATATTAGGGAAGACCTTGTATGCTCGGAGTTCCTAAACGTTACAAATGAGGTGGTAGAGGTACTGGGATTAAAAATAGAGAAAATAAATTTAGTGATTATACTAATATACAAACCGCCAGATGCAACGGCTGAGGAATTCACAGAACAGATAAGCAAAATAGAGAATAGCCTTGATAATTTGGAGAACCCGATACCTGATATTATCTTCCTAGGTGACTTCAACTTGCCTAGTCTCAGGTGGAAAATAGCAAACAATAATATTATACCAGGAAATCTATCAGGACCTAACCAACCACAGATTAGAGAACTACTTAGATTCTGTGACAAATTTTCACTCAATCAGCAGATATCGGAGCCAACGAGAAATGAAAATATTCTAGATCTGGTCTTTACGAACAATGAAGACATTATCAGAGACATTACGATATCAGATACCACATATTCAGATCACAAGCTCATTGAAGTGCAAACGACCATCAATACTCAGAATAGACCTAAAACGTTGATAAAGCGAGAGGGGCTATTCAGTAAATTCAATTTTAATAATAAAAGGATAGACTGGGAGATAATAAACAGGGAACTTACAAACATTCCATGGGGAACTGTTCTAAGTAATACAAGTCCTACAGAAGGAATAGAAAAACTGACTTCAGGCGTATCAAGTCTGTCTGAAACATGTTCCTTTGAGGAAAGCCAGAAAGAGATCTAACGTAGAAAGAGAACGCAGACGACACTATAAACGCAGGAAAAAAATAACGGAACTGCTTATGCAGACACGAATTTCCCGTCAAAGAATGAATAATTTAAATAGGGAGATTGAAGAAATCGAGCGGAAATTGAAACACTCATATGAAACTGAAGAAAGGCAGTTAGAACAGAAAGCCATTCAGGAAATAAAGAAAAATCCAAAATATTTCTTCTTATATGCGAAATCAAAAGCAAAAACCACTGCCAGTATTGGACCTATTCGTACAAGTGAAGGTTCATACACGGAGGATGACAAAGAAATTAGGGAAATCCTAAAAAAGCAGTATGAGGACATGTTTAGCACTCCAATAAACAACATGAAGGTGGAAGATCCAGACAATTTCTTTATGCGGGATATTCAAACCCCTGTAAATATAACTGATATAAACACGAGCGCACTAAATTTTGAAAAAGAAATTGAAAACATGCCCATGCACTCGGCCCCAGGTCCAGACTCATGGAATTCAATATTTATAAAGAAATGCAAAGTGCCGGTAGCACAGGCACTCAGTATAGTGTATAGGAAGAGCTTGGACACGGGGGAGATACCAGATGCACTTAAAGTAGCAGACATAGCCCCTCTACACAAGGGAGGGAGCAAAGCATTGGCAAAAAATTATAGACCAGTTGCACTAACATCGCACATCATAAAAGTATTTGAGAGAGTGATTAGGAGTCAGGTCACCAATTTCATGGAGACCAATGACCTTCACAACCCAGGCCAACATGGATTTCGAGCGGGAAGATCGTGCCTCTCACAGCTACTTGAGCACTACGACAAAGTCACTGAGGCATTAGAAGAGAAACAGAATGCTGATGTGATATACACGGACTTCGCAAAGGCTTTCGATAAATGTGACCATGGCGTGATAGCACACAAAATGAAGTCAATGGGAATAACCGGTAAAGTAGGACGCTGGATACTCAGTTTTCTGTCAAACAGGACTCAGCGAGTAACTGTCAACCATATAAAATCTAGTCCAAGTGCAGTGAAAAGCTCTGTACCTCAGGGTACAGTCCTTGCACCGCTGCTTTTCCTTATTCTCATATCAGATATACACAAAAATACAAGTCACAGCTTCGTATCATCCTTTGCAGATGACACAAAAATCAGTATGAAAATTACATCGGCTGAGGACATTGAAAAACTTCAAGCTGATATTAATAAAGTTTTCGACTGGGCATCAGAAAATAACATGATGTTTAACAGTGATAAATTCCAGGTACTCAGGTACGGTAAAAATGAGGACCTTAAACATAATACAGAGTACAAAACACAATCAAATGTACCCATAGTAGGAAAACAGCATGTAAAGGATTTGGGAAAAATAATGTCTGATGACCTAACGTTTAAGGAGCATAACCAAGCAAATATTGCGACAGCCAGAAAAATGATAGGATGGATTACGAGAACTTTCAAATCCAGGGATCCCATCACAATGGTTGTACTCTTCAAGTCACTTGTGTTGTCCCGTCTTGAGTACTGTTCAGTACTCACTTCCCCCTTCAGAGCAGGAGAGATTGCTGAAATAGAGGGAATACATAGAACATATACGGCACGCATAGATGCAATAAAGCACCTAAATTATTGGGATCGTCTCAAAGCCCTCCAAATGTACTCACTAGAAAGAAGACGAGAGAGATATCAAATAATATACACCTGGAAGATACTGGAGGGCCAAGTACAAAATCTACACAGTAAAATAACAACGTACTGGAGTAAACGATATGGAAGAAAATGTAGAATAGAACCAGTGAAGAGCAGAGGTGCCATAGGTACAATCAGAGAACACTGTATAAACATCAGAGGTCCGCGGTTGTTCAACGTCCTCCCGGCAAGCATAAGAAATATTGCCGGAACAACCGTGGACATTTTCAAGAGGAAACTAGATTTATTCCTCCAAGGAGTGCCGGACCAACCGGGCTGTGGTGGGTATGTGGGCCTGCGGGCCGCTCCAAGCAACAGCCTGGTGGACCAAACTCTCACAAGTCAAGCCTGGCCTCGGGCCGGGCTTGGGGAGTAGAAGAACTCCCAGAACCCCATCAACCAGGTATCAACCAGCTGGAGCAGATGTTCGCTCCAGGTGTTGGAAGCTACGACGATATCATCCAAATAGGCGTACGTGTTATCCAAGCCCTGGATGACACGGTTGACTGCTCTCTGAAAGGTGGCCGGGGCATTACATAGTCCGAAAGGAAGGCGTTCATATCTGAAAAGTCCAAAGGGAGTGATAAAGGCAGATATTTCTTTGGCTCGCTCAGTTAGACACACTTGGTAATACCCCTTAAGCAAGTCCACTTGGGACAAGTACTGGGCATTACCAATGACGTCAAGAATGTCATCTATCCTTGGCAAGGGGTATGCATCCTTGACAGTCACATTATTTAATTTACGGTAATCCGTGCACAGTCTCACCTTACCTTGGGGTTTTGGCACCAAGATACAGGGTGAGGCCCTGGGGGACTCACAAGGTGTAGCCAGTCCATGATCCAAGAGGTACTGCACCTCAGCACGCATGACTTCCTTCTTGCTAGGGCTGATTCGGTAGAAGGGTTGACGAATCGGCCGGGTGTCAGGGAGCAGTTGGATGTCGTGCTGGGTAACATTACACTCTTGGGGGTCATCTCGGAACAACTCCTGATGTTCTTTGAAGATCTTGACGAGAGGTGCACTATGATTGTCCTGAAAATAATTGGGAAGATCAGTTAGGATTTCCGAATTAGAAAGCGCTGACTCCTTGTCAGTGCTTTCGGGAGGAGAAGCAGGGAAGGTCTCACTGTGGATGTATGGCTCTTTAAAGGAAGAGTAATTAATCATGACAGTGGGAGGAGTACCGTTATATAGCTTCAGGAGGTTGACGTGGCACAACTGGGTCTTCCGCCGCCTATCTGGAGTCTCTAGAACGTAGTTGTGGTTGTTTCTGCACTCCTTGATGCGGTAGGGTCCTGAAAACCTGTTTTGTAAAGGAGAACCTGGGATAGGGAAATAAGCAAGTACGAAGTCTCCCGGTTTAAATTTCCTTACTTTGCTGGTCTGGTCGTAATGAGTCTTCATCCTCTCCTGTGCTTTCAATAGATTATCTTGGGCAAAACTGTGGACCCTCTCTAGAATGTGTTGTAGGTTTTGAAGAAACTGGGGCACATTCTGATGCTCACTGAAGGTGGCATCACGTAGAGAGTCTTTGAAAGCCTTGAGAGGAGTACGGCACTTACGTCCGTAGAGCATCTCATAAGGAGATACTCCTAGAGACTCATTGGGAAGACTTCTAAAGATACACATTATTAGGTCGATTTGCTTATCTCAATCCTTAGAGGTTTCATTACAAAACTTCTTCAGGAGTGCTTTAATAGTCTGATAACTACGCTCAAGAGAACCCTGTGAAGCAGGATGATAGGGGCTGGACAATACCTGTGTGATGTTGAACTCTTCCAGTGTCCTCTTGAAGAGATCACTGGTGAAGTTGGTGCCACAGTCGCTCTGAACCTCCCTTGGAAATCCATACTGGGTGAAGATCTTCAATAAGTGTTTCACAACCGTAGCAGCCGTAATGTTCTTTACTGGAACTGCTATGGGGAATCTGGTGGTAGGACACAGGATGGTTAAGATATAGGCGTTACCTGAACTGGTCCGAGGTAAAGGACCAACACAGTCTATAATAAGTCTGTTGAAAGGTTCCGCAGGCACCTGCATGGGAGTCAGTGGTGCTCTGGGAATAGAGATGTTCGGTTTGCCTGCCATCTGACATGTATGACACTGTTTGACGCTATTTACCATACCTGGCCAGTAGTAGTCTTGACGGATTCCATGGTAGGTCTTGTTAAATCCGTAGTGCGAGAGTGCTCCGTGGGCCAGGTGTAGAATAGTGAGCCGCAGGCTGGCAGGAATCACTAGTTGTTCGACGTTGACCCAATCGTCCTCCTCCTTCAGTTTACTGGGTCTGTATCTGCGGTAGAGCAACTCGTTCTCTAGGAAGAACCCAGGAATACTGTCAGGTTGAGTCTCAGCCTGGAAAAATAATGGTGTCAAGGTAAGATCTTCCCTCTGTAACTTACGGAACTCCAACTTGGTCAGATGCGGGGGTAGTTTCTGAGGGTCTTGAGGGACAGCGGTAGCAGTAGAGTCAGCTGGCTGTGGTCGTGCAGCTTGTGCACGGGTGGTCACTAAAACCGGAGGAGAAACTTCATCACTCTCTTGAACCTTTGCTGGAACATACTCAAAGATGGGATTATCCTTTGCAGAGGTACACACCTGGGGTTTGTCCATGACGATCAGGTTGGTCGGTTGCAGGTCTTCTGCCAAGTCGTTGCCCAGGAGAAGTTGCACTCCAGGCATGGGAAAAGACTTTTCCCTGATGGTGACTTGGACTTCTCCGGTCACGAAGGGACAATCCAGGTGGACTCTGGCGAGAGGATAAGGAGTGGTAGCAGTGAGGTCAGTGATGAAGACAGTTTCTCCGGTGTAGGTGATATTGGGCACAGCTGTCTTCAAAATAATCGATTGTAGAGCCGCTGTGTCCCTCAAGATCTTCAATTTGAAACGTCCCTCCGGATTTGAGCAGTTGGTAGAGACAGTTCCAGTATACAGGTGTTTACTGAAAAGAGAAAGATCATTAACATGAACACCAACATTCATCACAGGCTTACCTGACTTAGGAGGAGTCTGTTTGGGTTTAGGTGATTCGGTGTTTCCTTTGTATTGAGACTTACCACATTTATCTATGGTATGTCCATAGAGTCTACAATACTTACAGTACAATTGCGAGCCAGCTTGATCGGTACTCACTTTCTCGTAACTGTACCACGACTTCTTACTGGAAGATGGTTCTGGTGTCAGCCGGTGGATGAGGCTGTAAGTGTCAGCCGACTTAGTACACTTTAGGTAGTCGGTTTCTTCTTTATCTGCTAAATATAGACGGACAGGAGGCGGCACACGCCTCAAGAATTCTTCAACTAGCATGAGGTTGACGAGTTCTGCAAAGGTAGAGACATGTGCTGCTTCCAGCCATTTCATAAAATATCTCCTTTTGGTATTAGCAAATTCGAGAAAGGTAGTGGTACTTGACTTTAGGTGGTCACGGAATTTCCTTCGATAACTTTCGGTGGAGAGAAGGTAGGCGTCCAACACTGCTTGTTTCAGAGTCTGGTAGTCATTCTCAGACGCCAAAGTACTGAGTGTAACTGCAGCTCTACCTGTAAGATGTACTCTGAGAAGGGTTGCCCATTGGTCGGCAGGCCAACTAAGTTGAGTAGCAAGGGTTTCAAAGGTGGTAAAAAATACATCAACTTCTGTCTCTACGAATGGTGGCATTAACTTACTTGCATGTGATATATTGAAACTGACGGGAAGATTGGCGGTAGCTTGCTGGCGTTGAGCGAGGTGTGAAGTTTCCAACGCGAATTTTCGTTGACGACATTCCATAGCCAGAGTTGCTTGTTGTTTGTCATGTTCGTGTTGCATCTCCAATTGGCGTTGTTTTGTTTCAAGCTGTACTCGTTCCCGATCACGGAGTATTGCAATCTCACGTTCTTGTTCTTCCTTCCTCAAGGCAGCTTCTCGTTCCTTTTCTTCCTTTTTTATGGCAGCTGCTTCCCTTTGTTGCTCGAGGGCTTCTCTTTGTTGTTCGCGTTCGATCTTGGCCAGCTCTATTTTGAGTTTCATCGTTGCCAAATCAGTTTTATCTGCAATAAAGTAAGTTTCGTTAGTTTCAGAGTCTATCTTACCTTCCTCTAAGAGATGATCCAGTAACAGGTTATACAGTTCATTTTTGTTGGCTCCATGGGGAACATCTAGTTGATACTCGTGTGCAAGAGTTTGTAATTCAGTCTTCTTGGCACGACATATGGTCCCTATTTCACCTGATGGATCGTTACGGAAAGCTTGGAGACGAAACATGGTGAAAGATAGCAAATAAGTGTACAACGAATATAGTTGTGATATGGTAAATGTCAGAAACAGGATAACGTGGCAACTGGTAACTATCCTGTGGAATTTTAATCTTTAACAATTAACGTTTGTTTTAGGATGGTAAATGATTAGTCAATCAAAATCGCAGGAAATCTTATACCCGGTACTCAATGTAAGAGAATAAGGGCAAGAAAATCCTACTAAATAAGTGAAACTGAGTTTCTAAAACAAATGAAACATTTAATTGCTCCAAAAGTGAATTAGGTAGTCCAAGAATGTAGGCATACCTTCCCAAGTCTCTATAGGACATAAGCAAGGGTTTCTCACTAAATGAATATGATACTTACAGAATTAACGAACTTTGTGCTCTGTAAAAAGAAAGCTAATTCCCTACCTAAGTAAATATCATCATCTGTGACCGATGTGTAGGGGTGCGAGTGTCAACTGGTGATGAGAACTGCCGCTGAGGTCCCAACTCAGCAACGTAGT